>NW_024395891.1:0-5894 GCF_016617805.1 Bactrocera tryoni | reverse complement strand
TGGTTCGACCGTAATAGGAAGCTACATATCTTTGCTGTAGGTGGTTTTGTGTCGAATATTCAGGTCGGGGCATCTCAGTGGAAATTAAGTAGCATCTCTTCCCGATCACAGGGTGGTTGCTGCCGAAAAGTGAATCGGTTCAGACTTTCTGTCCTCCAGCTCCCATTGAACAAATATAATGGTTTACACACTACATATATTAGCGGTATATACATATGTTTTAAATAAAAAGTATGGAAAAAAGAGGGAAACATATTTGCTGACGTGATACAGCCATTAAAAAAAAAAAACAAACGAAATATATGTTCATATATATAAATATGTACATTATATAATATAAAGCACTTCCTTATATGTTCATATGTATTTAAACCTAACTTAGTTGTCACTTACACTTTTACAAAATACTGTGTCAAAGGTCTGCACCTTTTTATCAGTTGTTTCTCGATATTGATCGACTATGCTACCAACCAGCAGTTCTAATCCAATAACATATACAATACTTATTCTATCGTGGGCGGCAATACTTCGAAGAAAAAATAATAAAAAGATAATATTTTGATAAGAATATTTCTATAAATAAAATAATTATCGGTTTGCTATCTATGCATTTGGATGTACTTATGTTTGTAGGTATCTGAAATGAAATGAGTGCAAAATTCAAGTGCATAATTTACTTGATACTTCTAACAGGCAGTAAATATTTAGCGGTTTTTTTATAAACTTCCAACTTTGCAAGGATTAAAGCTAGGGAAGTACCTTCATGTACATGAGGCCTGTTAGTTTTTATTAAATTTTTTTATTAAAACAACTTACATATTGTCTGATGTATGCGCTATAAAGTCACCCGCAAGTCTGAAAATCTCTAATATTAGGTGTATGGGGGCTAACGAAATTATTGACCCAATTCAATCCATTTATAACATCCAGACATACTACTGTCAGGAAAGAATATTCTCTGAATTTCAATTATATATCTCACACATTCACCGATATTTTCGGTATAAAGTTAACTATAAGGACTGGCTCCACATATTCGGTACCTAGGGGCTTGAACAGTTTTGGTTAGATTTAGACCATTTTCAGTCACAAAGTTTCTCAACTCAAACGCACTATACGTCCAAAGTTTTATCATGATATATGATAATTCTTGATTTTAAGTGGGCGTTGCTGCAGTCACCCATTTTCACACCCCCATCGTACAATTTTTATCCGACTCCTTTAAAGACCTCTCATACGATTTTGGGGGGACTAAAATTTAATATCTCTAGCGTATTTCGTAATTGATTTATTGCGCTTTTGGTAATTTTTAACAGTACCGTGATATAAGAAGTGGGCGGGGCCAACATCCGAAATCATCCATTTTTACTCTGTCGGTAGAAGTTCTTATAATATTTGCGTCTTTGATATAAAAAGTGGGCGGGGTTAAAAAATCTTCCATTTTCACTATCCATTTGCACTATGTCGATAGGAGTTCTTATAATATTTGCGCTAGGCGAATTTGATTACTATATCTTTAGTAGTTTATGAGATATGTACAATAAACATATTAGAGAGTGCAGACACGCCCACTTTTTTTAAATTTTGTACCCACAGCCATACTCTGTAGGAACATACTTCAAGATATAAAACTTCAGTAAATGGAATCAACTTTAGTCATAGATACATACGTATTCACAACTTTGAAAATAATAGGAACATAATTAAAATTTTTGGTTTTCTTGAGGTATTTTTCAAAATCTGAACACAAATAATGGGTTGCCAAAAAAGTCTTGCGGTATTTTTATTGAATTTTTTTTTTTTTTTTTTTTAATTGAAATGAATTTTTGATGACTCAGGCCCAGCTCTTGACCGATGCTACGGATGCTACTATGCCGGTCTCTTTCGACCAATTCAGCGATTTTATCGCAATTTTCGACGACAGGCCTTCCGGAGCGTGGCGCATCTTCGACCACCTCTACACCAGAACGAAAACGTTGAAACCATCGTTGTGCGGTGGAAATGGAAACTTTATCGGGTCTATAAACTGCACAAATTTTATTGGCGGCTTGAGATGCATTTTTGCCTTTATCGTAGTACTCGTAGTACTGTAAAATATGGCGTATTTTCTCTTTATTTTGCTCCATGTTTGCGACGCTATAACTCACGAACGACTTAAAAGAAACGACAATCAATCAAACACATGTTAGCGGGTGAAATGAGCTTTCCAAAAAGGTATAGCATGATCCGATGCGACGAATAAAACTAGAACTACGCGCTTTCAGCGCCAACTTACGAAAATACCGGCAGTTGGGAAATTATACATACAAAGTTTTTCCGACGGGGAATTACAAAATATTTATGAATGCCTTTCTTCATGCCTACATACATATGTACATATATCTGCCTACATCTTTGTAAAAATTACTACAGAACGTGTTGTAGAGTGCTCTGCTACTAGTTATCTGTTAAACAGTAGTGGACCAGTATGAAAGTACGAATATCATCGTGAATACGAAAACACATCTCATAAATTTTAAGTAATTGATTAAACAAAATCCCTAACGTTTTCGATTCTCGTTCAGATTACAAATATTTTTATATACATATATGTATGTATGTATGTATATTTATAAATAATAAAATATTGTTCTAGTAGCTTAAATTTAACAAGAAAAGTGGTCTCAAAAGTATGAAAAGAACGAGTCGAGTTTTAAGAGTATAGACGAAGCTAGTTCCCTGCTCGTCTTTTAAGAAGCCCCCTGATGTTATAAAAAGTAGGAATATATGTCTTGGACTTTGTTAAGTGATCAATAAATTAAAAATTGTATTGTATGGTTTAGAAGCCAGTCCACCAGTCCGTGGTGTATTATTGACACTGAACGCATTGGATTTACCATATGAATTTATAGATGTCGATTTGTTTGCTAAAGCCAATAAATCGGAGGAATTTCTGAAAATTAATCCAGCCGGTACAGTACCGGCTTTATTGGATGATGGTCAGGCGATTTTGGATTCACATGCTATTATCGCATACTTAGCAAGCAAATATGGCAAAGATGATTCACTCTATCCTAAAGATCTGGTGAAACGCTCGGTTGTCGATCACCGCTTATACTTTGAGGCCAGTATGGCCTTTGAGCGTGCCCTACGCGGAACAACAAAACCTATTATCTTCGATAATGAAACTAATGTGCCACAGCAAAAAATCGACAATGTGGCGGAAGTTTATGGTATAGTGAACAAATTCCTACAGGATCATCCTTTTGTTGCCGGCGACAACTTGACCATTGCGGATTTATCACTGATATCATCGATTTCCTCATTGCATGCTTATTTAGATAGCGATGCCACTAAGTATCCCAATTTGGTTGCATGGATTAAGCGTTTGGAGCAGTTACCTTACTATGAGAAAGCGAACGGCAACGGAGCTAAGCAGTTAATCGAATTGATTAAGTCGAAGAATATAACCATCGTACCTTAATCTGGAATATACATACATACATATGTATGTGTGTTCTTTAATCGGTTTTGATTTGTAAAAGTGTTTTCAATACTACAGTTATATATGTATGTGTATGTACGTATGTATATCTAATATATGTTATATGTTAACATGGCAAATGTTAACAATTACTAAATAAGTAATAACACATAATCAGCAATAATTAGCAAATCACAGCGGAAATGCATCTTTAATTGCACAACATTTCCCACAGTAAAAGCCAGACGCTTTCATCAGCACAAAAGCTCATTTTTCGGCGTGAAGCGGAAATCCAACACGCGCAACCGAAATAAGCCAATTCGGAGAATCGGCAACAAAGTCAGCAGTTGGCCGGTGCAACGTAGCTTAGGTTTTAAGTAAATTAATTTTTAAGTTTAGTCTTAGCTCTGTTTCGTTTCATTGAACAATAAATAAATTATTTTTTTAAAAGAAATTAACGTCAAATTTCTTAACTGGCGCCCAACGTGGGGCCTTCGCTAGTCGCGTTTCGTATCAATACAATTCGCGGGTGTATCCACAAGTCTTGGTTAAAAAGTTTGTGCTGTCGTGATTCTCAGCGGCTACCATTAGAAGACAAGGATAATACTTACCACCCCATAGACGGCGAAGGCTTGGGCTAGGACTCAACAGAAGTGCAGGAAAAGAGGCCCCTAGTCGCCAATAGCAAACGGGAAACGCAAGACGTTAGCCGCCTGCCCAGGAGAATGTTCCTGCTACTAGAGTAAGAATTAATTTTAAGAATAAATATTAATATATTCACATATGTAAAAGAATTTTTAAAATATAAAAAGTGAAACTGTTTAATGTGAAACAAACTATGTTAAAGAAATCTTTAATGCAAAGGTGAACATAATTTAAGAATAGTGACATAATTTAAGAAAGAGAGCGCAATTCAGAAAAAATAATTGAACTAGACGAGATAATATTATAACGAAAAGCTAACTAAAAGTGAAAAATTTAAAAAGGAAACTTTTAACTCAAAACAAAATAAGCTAGGGATAAATTAAATTTTTAAAATAAAAAGGTGAATAATAGAAATATATCAATCATGCCAGTTAATCCTGCCAACCTCGTTCGGCCACCAATACTTAATGCACCCCAAGGGCCACCAGCACCTTGTGGTCAGCCTCTTGCCTCTTCTAATTCATTCTCGATGGATGAGTTAACTTCCGTAATCACAGGAATTGTGAACAATGTCTTAAGGACTGAAGGGCGAAACATGGTTCAAACCGCCCTTAACCCAAATTCCAACTTTTCAAATTTCACGGACATTACCATAGACTCAAGACTACCCGGAAATATCTCTGAATTAGACAAAATACCAGATGTGGTACGATGTCTTCGGGAGTTCTCCGGAAATCCGGGAGAATTCACATCTTGGAGGAAAAGCGTGGACAGGATCCTCCAGATATATGAGCCTCAAAGAGGTACCCCAAAATATTATGGCATCCTCAATGTCATTAGAAACAAAATCGTGGGCAATGCCGACATTGCCTTGGAGTCCTATAACACTCCACTAGATTGGAAGGCGATCTCCAGTTGCCTAACATTGCATTACGCAGATAAACGCGACCTTGGTACCCTTGAGTACCAAATGACCTCTCTCGTACAGGGTAGCAATACAATTCAAGAATTTTACCAAAAGGTATATTCTCACCTCTCACTAATTCTGAACAAACTGGGATGCATGGAAGTCGGCGCAGAAGCCATGCACCTTCTAACTCATACGTATAGGGATAAAGCCCTAGACACGTTCGTTCGGACTCAAAGGAGATCTACCGAGACTCCTTGGAATGAGGGAACCAGCAGATCTCCCTCAGGCACTCCACTTGTGTCTCAAACTAGAGAATCAAACCTTCAGGTCACATTATGCCTTGAGCAATAATAACAATATCAGCAGGAAACCACAAGAGTTTCGTCCACCACTACCTCCCAGAAGGATAAACAATGAGTTTTACCCCGAATTGGCATACTTGCCCCAACCAAGGTTGTACGCAGCCACTCCACCTAGACCACCGCAAATGAATTATCAAGTTCAACGCCAGCAACAGGCGCCCCAAAATGCACAACAGCATTACAATCCACCACCACGTCCTTTGCATAAGCCACAGCCAATGTCCAGAAACCGTCCACGGACATTGACCGTATCATGGAACTAGAATACACTATATGAATAGCCACATGTAATAAATGAGACCCTATTAACAAAAGACTCTCTCCTGTGCAACCCCTGGCTCCTGTGCCCTTAACAACCCAAAGCGAATTTCCATAGATTCTGAACAACCCCAAGCTACTATCCTACCACAACACCTGACAAGCCGACGTATCATCAAGAACGCCCTGAAACCACTTCAACTCCTTTGCTGTAACTCCAGCATAGTGACGTGAGCTCATCCGATAACTTAATTTG
>NW_024395890.1:0-6416 GCF_016617805.1 Bactrocera tryoni | reverse complement strand
CACCACCAACAATGTCAGCCTAGAAATCCAACGCAGGATAACTCTTGCCAACAGGTGCTACTTCGGACTGAGTAGGCAATTGAGAAGCAAAGTCCTCTCCCGACAAACAAAAACCAAACTCTATAAGTCACTCATAATTCCCGTCCTGCTGTATGGTGCAGAGTCTTGGACGATGTCAACAACGGAAGAGTCGACTTTGCGAGTTTTCGAGTGAAAAGTTCTGCTAAAGATTTATGGTCCTTTGCGCGTTAGCCACGGCGAATACCGCATTCGATGAAACGATGAGCTGTACGAGATATACGACGACATCGACATAGTTCAGCGAATTAAAAGACAGCGGCTACGCTGGCTAGGTCATGTTGTCCGGATGGACGAAAACACTTCAGCTCTGAAAGTATTCGACGCAGTACCCGCCGGAGGAAGCAGAGGAAGAGGAAGACCTCCACTCCGTTGGAAGGACCAAGTGGAGAAGGACCTGGCTTCGCTTGGAATATCCAATTGGCGCCACGTAGCGAAAAGAAGAAACGACTGGCGCGCTGTTGTTAACTCGGCTATAATCGCTTAAGCGGTTTCTACGCCAATTAAGAAGAAGACGATCCTAACTGTGTTGTATTTAATTTAAGCAAAGATTTGTTTATCATGTTCACAGTCCAGAAACGAGCACATCCAAGAAAAATTTAATTTTTTGTATATGAAGTGTATAAATATAAATAAATGACTTAATATGTATATAATATGTGCATTTGGATCCTTAATGTCAACGTGTATTAGTAACTCTTTATTTCCATCAACTTGGCTCCATCTACTTGGGAACCACTTGGCTCGCCAGGACATGATAATATGGTGGAAGTAGTAGGCGACTCGGACAAATCTGATTCGATCAGAACATTATCAATGTTGAGGTGCTGGCTGTCTTCAATAACATCAATATCTACCAGAAAATTCTTGATGTTGGGCTTTTGGCTGTCTTCAATAACTTGAATGTCCTGTATGTCTTCGGCCGATAAATTTAATTCACAGAATGTCTCCTCAGATGATGAAGATGGCATTGTAGAAACGTGTTTTGGTTTAGATAGCAGCTTTTGATTTACTATATTGTTTTGTACTTTTGCCCTGTTCACGCGTATTATTCGTTCTACATTCTTACCACACTTGGTACAAAATCTGAAGGTAACAGCGATTATGTTGTAGCATTCGTCGCATCTTAATAATAATTTAATACATTCTGGACAGTTATAACTTTTTTTTGCCGTTCCATCCACTTTTTACAAAACGGACAATGCATTTTAAGGAGTTGAGAGATATATAGCTTCACTATAACTATATTATAGTTGTTTGAATTCTTTATTTTCTCGATGACAGATGTAGTTCTTCTTCTTTTCCTAACCATGGCTATCG
Source organism: Bactrocera tryoni (assembly GCF_016617805.1). Taxonomy (NCBI): domain Eukaryota; kingdom Metazoa; phylum Arthropoda; class Insecta; order Diptera; family Tephritidae; genus Bactrocera; species Bactrocera tryoni. The sequence continues at coordinate 5,018 of NW_024395890.1, read as the reverse complement.
TCAAAAAAAAAAAAACGGCAGATGTAGTTTGATAGTTATAGTGTAAATATTTGTCAGTATTCACTCAAAAAAAATTTCCTATGGTAAAATGTCACTTGAAATGTTAACGTCTCTTTGCTGTGCATCTATACTATAAGTCTTTAATATTCCTAAAAATCTAAAAGCAACAAATTTCAATAAAATTAAAAAAGTATTGTGTCGTGTGTTTGTGACTTACTAAATATGCCTCCAATAATTAGGCGGTGCGAAGTTCGCCGGGTCAGCTAGTATATAATATACAAGAATGATAGAATACAAGATTACGACACTAGTTTACAGTTAGTTAGTTAGTTTTTTTCGGTTTAGCTCTTGACAATTCTTACAAAAACAAATACATTGTTCAACAATTTCGTGACGTAACAGTTTTGCGTTGAGAAGAACAAGCATAGAAATGCATACAAATTGTAAACAGAAAAGTAAACACTTTTTGAAATTCCCAAAATAATATTAATTCATTCGTATTTGAAGGAAAAATTTCAGTGGAATTTTAGAATATTGTTGCGAGAAAATATGTACATATATAATTAGTTTTAGGCACACCCACAATAAATAGAGTAGCATGTGTGGAAATTGTTCAAATGAAGAAAACCAGTTAAGTGTACTGTTGTATTTATTTAAATTTCTAAGCATAAATATATTAATTTTTTAAAATGAAATGTGCAGTGGCTTGTTGTAATAATTATTATGCAATTGAAGGATCGAAAACGAGTTTTCAGTTTTCCGGCCGATTTAAAAGTTGCCAAAAATGGGTGTTATTTTGCAAAAGAAATGATATATTTAATACTAAATTAATAATTTCACAATTCTTTTATCATAATTTCATACATCTGATACATCAGAACTTATAATATATGTATATATTTATATACAACACAAGAAACGTCTTCTTCATTTGAATCACAACTTAATAGACAATTTTATTATCAATAGGCCGATATATTTCTTTAGAAATGATTCAAATCTTTTCACTCAACAATATTCAATCGCTTCACTAAAACTTTTCATTAAAATCGAAAGAATTAATAATATTTTGCGAATTTACAAAAGTGTTTACTTTTCTGTTTACAATTTGCAAGCCATTTGACAGTTTTTCACTCTTGTACTTCTCAAGACGGAACTATGACGTTTCGTAATGGCGGTCGTCGTAATCTTGTATTCTATCATTCTTGTATAATTTAGAGAAGGTTCACCGCGTTGCCAAACTTACGATATTTCATTTTTGGGGGGGGTACTCTTTTCCATTAGTGGATTTCACCGCAAAAGGAGGGGTACTGTTTTCTATAAGCGGATTTCACCAATATTTAACAGGAGCGTCGAAAATAGCAGAATTGAGCATTTCCACTGATAAATGAGAAAAATGATGCTAATTTCAATGTTTAGAAATGTACGCTTACAGATTTGCATATTTACAATGCGCAAACAACTATGGATATCATTTATAGATATTATGGTAAATATACATAAGTATGTATGTACATATGTGCAATTTGGCCCATTTAATGATGAATTCCATTAAATCTCTTGAAACGTATAACAAAGTCATATTTGTATTATTACTTATATTAATATTAATTAATATAATTATAATTAATATAGATTTGTTAAGTTATATATTTAAATACATACATATGTACATATGTATTTATTTACTTTGGTCATTAGAAGTTTTGATAAAATAATAAAAGACCAAGTCATACGCATGTAATTATGGGTACATGTAAACAGATTTTAAAAACCGTACGCATAAAGTTCACATACATATGTACATATATGTAAGTATGTATGTATATGTAATTTTGTGTTCATGTTAACAAATTTGAAAGAATCATTCGCATAATATTTGTAAATTTGTCAACATACAATTTTTATATAAATATATACACCTATTGTTTCATACATAAACTCCGTTGTCACGGACAACCTATGAGCTGTGCCGGAAAAAATAAACGAATGGCCGCCGTTTGTCACCGCTTCCCTTGCCGTTGTACAGCTCCGCCAACAAACCAGCGTAAATACATATGTATGTTTGTGCGTGAGCTTGCATACATATCGACGCAGCTGCATAAAAATATTTCAGAATTACAAAATATTTTTTACATTCTTTGACAAATACAGTCAATCCCGGTTATGTACCACAATCAAAGATACAGAATTTTGTGGTTTGTTAAAAATAAAAATGTAATATGGTACATAAGCTTGTACGGATACTTAAGCGAGTGGTCCTTAAAACAATAACTTCTATGTATTTCAAAAAAACAAACCGTGAGATGCAGTGTTATAAAGAATACTATTTTCAAAGAATACGAATATTTATTAATTGAGTTTTCCAAAGAATTGTTTGTCCAAGTGCATTTTCGCTAACGAAAATGCAACAGTTAATAAAATGTACCACTAATTCCACTAACGAAAATGCAACAGTCAACAACTCCGAAGAATTTTAATAATTTGTATTTATTGTTCATTCAAGTGCATTTCCGCTAACGAAAATGCAACAGTTAACAAAATGTATAATAACTTTATTAACTGTATTACTTTGCAAAATGCACAAGACACATTTCCTAAGAATTTTTACGCAAGCATTTAGTTTTAAGTTATTGCAAGAAAGCAAAATATTAGTATTTAAGAAAGCACAAAATAAAACTGAAGGCTGATTATCGATTAAACCTTCAACTCAGTTGTTTAATTTGTCGTTGTTCATCACTTCGGTGAAAAAAGTGGCGCAGTCGGTAGGATACCCGTGTATTCTTGTGTGTAAAAATTTAAAGTCAAGTTACATAAGAAAGGATATTGAATATTTCTATATTCGTAACGGGTAGAAAAAAAAATATGAACAACGAATCCTTTGAAACATACAAAATATTTTTGCGAAAACGTTTAGTGAAAGTGACATTTGAACTTCATAAGATTGAAGAACGAATCCTTTAAAACATACAAAATATTTCTGCGAAAACGTTTAGTGAAAGTGACATTTGAACTTCATAAGATTGAAAAACTCAACAACAACATCAGAAAGTGAGAATCCGATTAACTATATTATATATTATTATTATTATTATTAACTGTATGTAACTGATAAAATTAGCATAGAGTAAGAAATTGAAAGAAAATTAAAATATACGTCTGGAAAACAAGAAATCAAAAAGTTGCAAGTGTTCCTACATAAAGTAACCTTGATAAAAACCCAAGCAAAGAAACATTATTTAAAACATATTAGAGAGAATTTCTTTTTTCTTCCTCCCGAACCTATAAAAAAAGGGAAATAAAATGGCAGTACCAGCTCAAAACATTCTTACTATAAACCCTTTAAAATATCTTAATAACTTACCTGAATTCTGTGGCGACTCAAGAGACCTGCAGACATTCACCACACTTATTAACCGAATACACCCACACCTACAAACATATGACGAACTGTCCCAACTAGTTTTTCGGAATTAATAAAATCAAAGCTAAAAGCAAGAGCAAGACAGGCAATATAAATAAACTGCCACGCGACCTCATGGACAGAGATTAAAAACATACTACAGAATAATTTCGGGGATAGACGTTCTTGCGAAGAACTCTTTGACGAATTACGAAGCGTGACCTTTAGAACAAACACTTTAGATTTTTACAACGACATGAAAACCAGGTTACACAGGTTAAATAACAAATTAGTAACCATTTTAGGAGAAACCGAAGCAACTAGAGAGAGTGCGATGAACAACAAGCGCACTGCCCTCAATATCTTTAAAAACAAACTTCCTGAACCAAAGAAATCAATCCTTTTCTGTAGGAACCCAGAAGACTTGGAACATGCTATGGACATACTGTTCCAAGCCGGGTACGCACATACAGGGAACAATAACGTGAACAACAGCTCAGAATTTAAAACTTATTCAAGTAATAGGAATACTGACTATAGAAACAATACACAATACAATAAAAAAGACAGTAGGAATAGAACACAATACGGGAATTCCCAACAACTAGTCAACAGAAGGAACTTCCAACCAATGCCCCAAAATAACGGAAGAAATTACCAACAATCCCAGCCATACCAACAAGCAAACCCACAAAACCCTAGTCCTCAAAACCCATCCTTCCAGAGACCAAATTTCAGAAACCAACCGGAACCTATAGACATAGGAAAAATAGAAGTGGCTGAAAATTTTCAGGAATCAGCCTCAAGAATAAATTACCATTTATAATAATAAAAACAAAGATAGGTTTTATAAGACATATAATAGACACAGGCGCAACAAACTCCATTTTAAATCCGGGTATCTGCGACCCCAAAAGAATTCATCCAACTAGCCCACTTTTAATTAAAACTCTCCAACATCGAATTTACGTTGACAAAAAGGCAATAGTACCCATGTTCGAAGAATTTATCGACATTGGAACTAATAAAAGGAGGATGGCGTCATATGTAGAAGTTCACGCAAGTGAGGAAAGTTCTCTGATCGCCATTCACTTGGGAGTGGCCGGAAACGATTATTTTACATATGACTCAAGCAGCTCACTACTTCCGGTCTTTGACCAAGTATCCTCTGGGTAGCCTAAGAACATCCGTTTGAAGGCGAGCTAAAGTGAGAAGGCGAAACATCCCCTCCGCAGGGTTGTGCGCTGGGTTTGGGACCCGCCACGTAAAAATTCTACCAATCAAAATTAGCAAACAGCCTCGGATGAGAGACCCCCCTTTTGATGACGACCATGGCAAACGAAGTAAGGACTACGAATTGAGGGCATGCACCTGGAATGTCCGGTCCCTTAATTGGGAAGGTGCCGCTGCCCAGCTGGTTGATGTCCTCGTAAAAATAAAGGCTGACTCCACCATCCAAGAAATGCGATGGACGGGACAAGGACAGAGACGAGTAGGTCCTTGTGACATTTACTACAGTGGCCATATAAAGGAGCGCAAGTTTGGTGTAGGGTTCGTGGTGGAAGAGAGACTCCGTCGCCGAGTACTATCATTCACTTTGGTGAATGAACATCTA
>NW_024395889.1:0-96992 GCF_016617805.1 Bactrocera tryoni | reverse complement strand
TGAAGGCCTCGTAGCCAGTGCTGCGTTTATGTATTTATATAATAAAACTCTCTTTGTTATATGAATTATTATAAATAAATAAATAAATAAAATATATACATACTGTCATTTGTAAAACACGCTCTTTCATTTTCAATAAAATAGCTAACATATTGATCAATATTTTCGGTCAAAGGTCAACATAGGTACTGGGGTCAACATATTAGATAGTTAAAGGCATGAAGAGTTTTGGTTTGATTTGAACAATTTTTATACCCTGACCAGGGTATATTAAGTTTGCCACGAAGTTTGTAACACCCAGAAGGAAGCTAATACATATATACTTTGTAGTGCTGGTAAGGAAAACTTTTGCATTTGACAAGATATGTTCACGAAATTTGGTATATATTTTTTTCTAAAGCAATCTCTGAAGAAATTGTTAAGATCGGTTAACTATAGCATATAACTGTCATATAGTTTGATCGGAATCAAATGCTTGCATGGGAAACTTCATCATTTGATGACATACATATCTTCACGAAGTTTGGGATGAGTTATTGTTCATAGAAATAATGTAATATCGGAAGAAACTGTTCATTTCGGCTCACTATAGCATATATGTAGCTGCCATACAAACCGAACGATCGGAATCAAGGGCTTGTATGGAAAACTTTCGCATTTGACGTGGTATCTTCACGAAATTTGACATGGATTACTGCTTAAGGTAATAATAAATCTCCTAACAAATTTTTCAGATCGGATTACTATACAAACTGAACACATAGTTACTAAAAGAAATGCACCTGTGAAGCCGAAGTTAACGTTTTTTCTTGTTTTGACTTGACACGCTTCAAAAGCACTATGCCTTCAAAGTTTTATGTATGTATGTACATACATCGTATTTTAATTGTTTCTTAATTTTTATACTGGAAAGTGAAATTAGAATTGTGTTATATGGGAAGTAGATGTAATTGTAGCTCGATTTCGGTCATTTTCTTAAAATTTAATGCGTTGAAACGAATTTTTCATGATTTGCACCAAGTAAGTCCAACTTGTAATTTTTTTTTCAAAAGAATCCTGTCTCATCCGCATTAAATACTTGATGAGCTTCATAACCTTCCAACGTGATTGGGAAGACTTTGTGAAAGTCTCCTGCAGTATCTTCATCTGTAGAGGTTCCTTCTCCTATAATTTTCACATGATCTAGGGAATCTATTCGCAGAAAGTTTCTCAACCAGATATTACTGGCATCAAAATATAGTCACTTGGCGTCAACTAAAGTGGAGGGCTATTCCATTTTTATAGTTCCAAAAAAATGCTTTTATGGATCTGGTATCCACAGGAATTCTTTTTTGTGCGTGATCTACCACCCAATATACAAGGGTTCGTTCTGCTTTAATAACTGCGATATCTAAACCATGAACCGTAGGAGAGAAGCACCCAGCACTGGTGGTTGGAATCACTTCTCTTATTGTGCTTTAATTATACGAATGGTGGAAAACGTTGTAATTTTAAACCTCATTTTAAATTATCCAAATTTTTCGCTTAAACTTAATTTAGATCGCCTGACCGCCATGTCGCTTAGCCAGTGTTGTTTTGTCATATCCTTTATTTGAACTCTATAAACAGGATTGTATTTTTTAGTAGGTAGAACTGAGAGTTGCATTTATTTTAATATTTATTCGAATTCTATATATAAAGATAGCTCACATTAGGATAACACGTTCCAAAACGACTCATATATTCATACCTGTATTTAGGCATGGAATTTGGAGTGAATTGCAAAAAAGTATATAATTCAATAAAATAAATTATCTAGGTTACTGAAGTTAAGCAGCGTATCATCTGCAAACATACAATGTTTGTGCCAAATTTAAGTCTTGAGAAAAGTTCTAAAGTAATATGTACTATAAGTATTTTAAGTTTTTTTTTTTTAGCATAAGACGTAAAAAAAACAAAGTATATTTATAAAAAAGTCAGCATAATCTAGTCTCCCCGTTTTTTGAGATATCGATATAGTTTTTCTCACAAAGAAGTTGCTTATTTACCGAAACCGGCGATATCGGAATATAAACTGAACGATCAAAAAATGCTCTTGTATGGGAAACATTTTTTTTTGCAAAAATTACTTAAGTAAACTTTCAAGCATCATACAAAGCATGTCAACGCTGCAATTCTCAATAAAATTTTGAGAGCGGACAATCAAAATCAAGTATTTGTACTAAAAACTTTGTTATTTGTCGAGATACCTTCGCGAAATTTACCATTGATTTTTGGTATAATTTCGGATAATATATATTTTGAGTGTCGCAGCGGACAGAAAAAAAACTGACTAGCACGCAACTTTACAATCGACCATAGCACATGCGGGATGGGATATATACCGAGAGCTGAAGTGGGAAGCAAGACGCATTTGCAGACAAAGCAAAAAGAAATAAGCTGAAATGCGTGAGTGTGAAGAGCTCGACAAGTTGGTCGACAGGGGTTATGCTTGGAAATTCTTCGAAAAGATGCGGCGACTAACAGAAGGTTTCAAAACCGGAACATACCCTTGTATAACCCCCAGAGGTGTCTTAGCCCTGAGCATACTAAAGTTATGGAGGGAACAGTTCTCAGCCTGCGGAATGGTGGTAAAAGCATAGCACCAGAAGATGGCGAATCCGATTCCCAAAACGATGACAATAGAGCTGACGTTCCATTGCCCGACCATGAATATGTTTGGATAGCGATTACCCGTCTGGAGAACAACAAAGCGGAGCAGACCGATGGATTGCTGGCAGAGCTATTCAAACACGGCGGCGAAGAACTAATATGAAGCATGCATCAACTTCTTCGTAGAATATGGTCGAACGACAATAACAATACTTAGCCCTTCCAAGTTCAGGTGCAACCGAACATTTTATGCTCTTACAACTTGCAAGAATCAAAGCCGCGGAAAGTAATAAGTAAAAATTAAATTAAACTAATCGTTACAATTCTTAAAAAACTTTCAAAATAGGCTCCTTCTACGTCAATGTAGCGCTGCCAGCGCGATTTCAAATCATTGAAGGCGTCACGGAAGGCATTCGCAGGAATGCTACTTGGATTCCCTCTGTCGTCTCAAAATGCTTGCTTTCATCTTCCTACACAAAGATCCATGATATGTCACCTGTGATTACGTTATTCAAAAATTGGGGGTCACTGTGAAGTACAAATTTTTTTGGCATACTTTCACTCACCGCAATTTCTGCAGCACGCCTTGCGCATGTTTAAGTCCTTCCTCATAATGTCATGGGCAATTAAACTAATTCTAAGTGGCCGGTCTGAGTTCAAAACTTTGCGCACATGAATCACATTGTCAGTGTTTGTCGAAGTTGATGGTATACGTTCGATGGGCATGGGGGCGTGAGTGACATTGCTCGTCTATAAGGAAATGTTAGTTAAAATTAAAGAGGAAGATTGGAAGTGTTTTGTTAGGGAAATAGGAACGACTCCTGGGGTCAGGTCTATAGGATTGGCCGAGGTCGTAGGAGGGAGGATGTCACCCCTCTTCGCGTCGGTGACACTCTGTTATCGTCGTGGATAGAGTGTGCGGGGTTCTCTTAGGTGCGTTCTTTCGAAGGGCGGAGGTGCAGGTACCTCAAGCAAAAGAAGTGCCTGTCCCTCCACTAGATGACGGCGAGCTGGGGTACGCCTTTGGCCTGGTCAGGTATAAACGGTCCCCAGGTTTTGATGCTTTGAACGGTGAGATGTGTAAATGCTTATGGAAGTTCATTTCGGAATACCTGGATAAATAATAAGTGCGTCTGGGAGGGATACTTTCCACGCGAGTGGAAAAGTGCTAGGGTTGTTCCTCTCCTGAAGTCCCCTGGTAAGATCAGGAGCGATCCTCGATCTTATCGGGGCATCAGTCTTCTTCCAGTACTTGGAAAAGTGCTGGAAAGAGTCACGGTGGAACGGCTTCAAGAGCTAACGCGGGGTATGTGGTCGAATAAGCAGTTTGGGTTCAGGAAAGGACGCAGTATAGAGGATGCGTGGTTTTTTGTTCAGAATGTCGTTAGGGTGAATGTCAACAAGTATGTCCTCGGAATATTTGTTGATTTCAAGGGGGCGTTTGCTTACCTACGCTGGGATCGGGTGGTGCAACGACTGGAGGAGCTTGTCTGTCCGGAAATTACTCTTTGGCGGAGTTATTTTTCGGACAGAAAGACCTCTCTTGTCGGCTGAATGGGAGTGTGGAAATCGGAGTTGGCTGCCTGCAGGGTTCCATCTGTGGTTCATATATTTGGAACCGTGTGATGAACACTCTGCTCGGGCAGCTCGAGGCACTTTGTAAATGTTGTGAGCATGTGGACGACCTTCTTTTTATGGTCGAAAGTCGTTCGAGGTCTGAGCTAGATCGGGCGGTAAGAGATCAACCGTAGGCAAAATACGACGCATTTTGAGTAGTGATTGGGATCTCGGACGTCGTGCTGTCCGCACCATATATCGTGGCTTGTATGTGGCCAGTGCCACATACGAAGCCCTCAATGGTGGGAGGTAGCTAAGACTGTCTTGGGGTCTCAAAAACTCCTCTCAATACAGCGTTGTATGATACATCAGCGTCTCAACGAATGCGATGCAGGTTTTGTTAGGTGCACCCCCTCTTGACCTGATTGTCATACAGCGTGCTGTTGCATTCAGGTTAAGAAGGGGCTTGAGAGTGTCATTGCTGCGGAATGACTAGATTTCTGACAATGATGTGGAGAGGGAGGGATACCTAGAACGTTAGGACAACAGTCCTAACGGCTGAGTGACGTACGAGTACATTCGGGATGTTGGGTTCGTTGAGGAGAACCCAGACTTCAGATTTTGTCTGAGTCTGGGTTTTCTGCTTAAGGCGGATGGGCCTCTGAATGCATTTTTTCATCAGAGGCACCTATCGGATAGGTCTGAGTATTTTTGTGGGGCGGGGGTAGATAATTGGTCGCATCTAATTGCAGAGTGCCCGATGTACTAGAACATTAGGGATTTGGGTGGTATGGGGATTAGCTGAACTGATGAACGATTAGGTGTTAGTGGTGTGATCGCCACTAGTCGGAATACCGAACAGTAAGAGTCGTTTGCGCGTTAATTGTTTAAGCGGCGAAGGCGGTTAACTGGGAATTAGGGTTAGATTCTGTATGATTGGTGTGTGTATGTATGGGGTCCAACCCCTGGCCACCAGTTCAGAGCGGTATGGAAGCTCAACTGGTAGTAGCTTCGGCTACGAGGTCTGACCGGAGACTTAACTCTGGTACCACGAGGAGCAGGAGCCCTTGGAGGTAACTCCAACCTGCTCATGCGAACTGGCTCCTAGGGGAGTATCGTGGTGGTTGTGGTTAAAACCCAAATGCGGGAAGAACTGACTTTGTCAGTTGAATGTGGAGTTGCATTGTAACCGGGTGCCGGACACAAAGCACGGCATAGGTTTTAGATGGGCCTCGAACCCGACCAAGGTGGTTAGTGCGTCCATTCCACACTGCCAATTGGTACTGAAAATGCTTAGCATTCTCAAGGCGCTGATCAACACATTGATTTGATCCGATGTGCTTTTGAGCCCCGTGGGGTAAGTCTGTCGTCAGCAGGTATCCACGTTAAACACACCAGACGTTGTCAGGAAAGGATTCCTTTGCATTTCAATAATATACACATCTCGCACATTGTCCGATATTTTCGGTCAAAAGCAAGGTATAAGTACTGGGGATAATACCTTCGGTAACTGGGGCTTGAACTGCTTGGCTCGCTTTGGACAATCTTTGGCCATAAGGTGGCATAATCTAAAGACATTATTCAAGCAAAGATTTATCGAGTGATATTAATTTCTTCTTAAATTTTACACTACAAACAGGCAGACGGAATTAAATTGTTTTATCTAGGAAGTAGAGGTGGTAGTAGTATAATTTCGCCCATTTTCGCACTGAGACATAAGAATGTGACCTACTGAGATGCCACGCCCTTCCTACGATTTTACCCCGGCTCGTATAAAGCTCTTTCATTATTTTCTCTTTCTATTTAGTTACTGATTTATCGAGCGTGTAGTAGCTTTTAACCGTACCGCTATATGGAGAGTGGGCGGAGTTATCATCCGATTTCATTCATTTTCTCACTGTAATAGTTTTCATAGGAATTGTCCTAAGTGAATTTTTGTAGCTTTAGCATTCTAGGAGATTTGTACATTAAATCTATTATTTTTTTCCAAATTTTGCAGCCAACGGGTGCCTCTTTATAATGCAATCCTTTGTGCCAAATTACAGTAATACATATCTTAATTTAGTGCTTAGTTATGGTTCTTTATATGTTTATTTATTTATTTATTTATTAAATGAAAAATAATAATACAATTATTATCTTACAGAGTAAGAAGCACTAGCTGCCAGGGCTTACGGCTTACTGCTCTAATAAAACTATATTTTCTTCGAATATTAGTATATTAGCCAGTAAAAGGTAAATATGAGATCAATAATTACTGTCAGTACAATTATTAAAATAATTGATGTTAGTAAAGGAAGTTATTTGGAATCTAAGATAACTTTTACAATTAGAGAATTAAATTAACTTTCTAAGGCCAGTTTTGGACAAAAATTTGGCTACCTTGCGGATGTTTTCCTCAGAAAAAACCTTAAGCGTATTTGAAATGGGTTGGTCATCAAATAGTGCGTTTCTAGTTGCACTAAACTTAGTGCATTCATCGAGAAGATGTTTAACTGTAAGCGATGGATAAGTGCAGAAATCGCAGTGTGGTCTATTTGAGCCGTTTAGCAGGTGCGAGTGCGTGGCCATGGTGTGCCCAATCCGAAGTCGAGTAAAAGCAATAATGTCATTTGTTCGGCAGGTGGACGGAATATGTGGCTGCATGCCAGTTGTATTGAAGTTCGAGTAATAGTTTTGCACACTTTTCCAAGAATTTGTTTTCTGTTCTTTAAGGAAGTTATTGACGAGTAGAAATATATCCTTCCTCACCATATAATTAAAGGTAAATAATGGCTCCATTGCTACGGATTTTGCTTTACAGATCCGCTAATTCGTTGCCAATAATTCCAGCGTGACCAGGAATCCACATAATTTTTATTTCTTTGGCTTTTTGTATAAGTTTGGAGCGTATTTCAGAAATTAGGGGTGCCTTGTTAGTAATATTCATGATACTGGCAATAGTTGACATACTGTCTGTGCAGATTATCGTCTTGTCTTTAGATTCTGAGGCTGCTAGTATTGCGTTGTATACTGCAACCACCTCTGCCGTATACGCTGATCCATAATTTGGTAGATGCCCTGCTATTACTGTTTTCCCATCGGCTTGGACCACAGCGAATGACGTGTGATTCTTCGACTTTGACCCATCTGTGTACATTTTCCATTCGTTCTGAAAAGGAGCTCTGTATTCTTCAAAAAGGCGCAGGAATACTGTTGGGCTTGTGGTTGACTTAGCGTGATTTGTTAAACCGATAAGGAAAGATGAGTAGCTTAAGTCTCAAGCTGGTGAACTGACGGGAGGCAGAAAAGATGGTTTCGAGTCTACTCCTAAAACTTTAGCGTATTGCAGCACTCTGAGCAATGTTGACATGCGTCTTGGTGTTTTATTAGCAGCCCATATCGTTGTGACAGTGTCATACATAATACTATTTCTGCAGAGAAAGATCTTTGGGATAACCCTCATTGTGGTATATTCAATTCTTTCTTGTAAGGTAGGCATTCCAGCTTCGGCTAAGATGCTTTGAATCGGGGATGTTGGAAAGGCGCGTATGCTCCTTCGAACGGCTGCATTATACGTCGAAGGAATCAGTTTTATATTACTCGTTGCACTATTTCCATTCTTTATATGTTTTTTTAATAACATGTCTTACTAAGTTTCATCAAGATACCTTAAATTTTATTCAAGTTGCAGCTTGCACAGACTGACGGACAGACAGTCACCCGGAAATCAACACGTCTCGTCGTTGCAAAAGTATAACAACTTTAATTATATTCGTTATTTTAATGCAATTGAGAGAACGTTTATTCCTGATAACAATATTTCTTTATGTGTACTTCCCATATATCTTTCTTTCTTCATCAGAGAATCATTTTCGAATAATGGTATGGTTTATCAAAAAGAGGTTGCACCCGACCAATATCAATACTCTGTTTCACCCGACTTTATTCATTATATGCACAAAGGTGCACTGTTATTAAAAAAACACGTCCCTCAATTTTTTTACAATAACTCACCCATTTGCCGATATATGCAGTATAAAGTCAACTGGAAGTTCCAAAATATTTCAATTAGGTTTATGGTGGTTAAAGGACTTATTGATCCTATTCAACCCAGTTTTGGCATTAAGGCGTACTATTATTAAGACAGGATTCGTCCGAATTTTTATATTACCACAGATTAACTGATACTTTAGTTAAAAAGTGCATACTCAGTATCTGGGGACTTAAATAGTTATGGTCTGGTTTGGACCCGTTTTGGTCATAAGCCTTTAAGCACACTATAAGGACCAAGTCTAATCCTGATACATTCACAGGTGCTTGATATGCATTTTGAAAAGCGGAAGAAAGCCATAAAGGATTCTGTATTATGCCAGGTGTATTTATTTATATATTTATCACGTTTTTAGTAGTATTAGATAGAACCATTAAATTGGGAGTGGACGGTACTATCACCTGACAGTGTCGGTTAGCGTTTCCAAATAATTTGGGTATCGTACCCTAAGTGGTTTAGGAGATATGTACATTAAGCTCTTAGAGGAGGGGGCCACGCCGATTTTATTTTTTAAATTTCAGCCCCTTTCTACTGCAATCCCCTATACCAAATTACAGTTTTATATCTTAATTTAGTGCGGACCTTAATGTTACAATTAAGAGAGAGCCTTTGTTAGAGGCCTTTGTTAATATAGAGCTTGATTAGGCGCTGGAAATAATGGAAACCAATGACGAGTTTCATGAAAAAATCGTCTTCTCTGCTGAGGCCCATTTTTGACTTAATGGTTAGTCAAATCATCTGATCGTGTGGATCAGGAAACGAAAATAATATGCAAAATCCCTTTAGTGCGGATAAAGGTATAAAGGCATCAATTTCGAAGGATATAAGGCAGGACATGCCGTTACCATCAATAGCGTGCATTATCACATGATGTTGACCTATTTGTAACGAAGTAGTGCTTCGCCGCCGTTTCACGTCTAAATACAAACACATTGTGTGCAAAGGTTGGCGACATGCTAATTTCGAGAAAGTATTGCCTCAATAAAAACCAGGCGACTAAAATAACAACAGCCTCACATAAAGACCTGGCGTTCTTGTCAGCAAACGTGCTCGGCGATTAGGTCTCGAACGACTAAAAGTCGCGAAAGCTGAGTTTAAAAAGATGATTAACCAGGGTATTGGAAGACTATCAGATAGCCCGTGGTCAGCACCTCTATACCTTGAGCCTCAAAAGAGCGGCGAGTGACGCCCATGCGGCGATTACCGTTGTTTCAACGAACATATTATACTAGATCGAAACCCAGTTTAATGCTTAGAAAATTTGTACCGTATCGTGCTATTCAACCATTGACCTAATACGTGACTTCAATCACGAAGCTAATAAACTCCAGTAGCAGAGGAATGCATTCACAAAACGGCTATAATCATACCGTGTGGTCTCTTCGACTTCCAATTTACGACCTGCGGACTCCAAAAAGCAGCTCAGACCTGTCAACGCTTCATCGATGAGGTAACCCGAAATCTACCTTTTATTTACGCATACGTCTACTAGTTATGCCTGCCAACTACATTTGCGCATCGTCTTTCAATGCCTTCAGCATTATGGCTTAGTCATGAACACAACAAAAACATATCTAGGTCTTAAACAAATTAAGTTGCTAGGGCATACAATTTCTGTTCATGGACTACATACACTTGCCGAACGAGTCAAAGTCATCATCGACTGTCCTCGTCCTTCAACAACCATCAAGCTACGCAACTTCATTGGTGCAATGTATTTTTAAAATTTAGTACTCACGCCACTTAACAATCTACTCGAAGACCAAACCAATCAAAAAACTACTTCAAGAAATTGAATAACATCGCTTGAAACCGCATTTTCAAAATTCAAGAAGCTCTCGCTAGCGCCATTAAAGCTAGGCAAAATCAACAGTAATACCACGGTCCAATGGACCAAATCCTGCATTCAATGTCAACGCAAAAAAATGTCACGGTTTTGCCCATTCACATATTCCAGCCACATTCGTGTCGATTTGAAAATATTGTTATAGACTTGATGACACTCCCGCTTTCGAAAGAACTCATCAAATGTCTCACAATAATTCACACCGATTCACACTCTATCCAGCAGCCACACCACTTATTGACGGCACATTCGACCGAGTAGCACATGTACTCATACAAAATTCTATTTCTTACCTTTGAATTTTCTACTCTTCGGATAACAACCAACCTTGGAAGACAATTCGAGTCAGACCTTTTCAGGAAACTCGCTGGTCTCATCGGTTTCAAACATCAACGAATTATCATCCACATTGAAACGGACTTATCGAACGCCTTCACCGACAGCTGAATTCATATTTTCTCTGTCAGTACGATAGTTAAAGCGAAGTATTCCCTGCAGTTCTCTTAGGCCTTCGAGCTGCATTTAAAGAAGACTCTCAAGCCGCACTGTTTTTGGTAAGCCAGTCCGACTCCCGGGTAATTTTAACACCATCAAATAAAACCATTTATCACGTGATCTCGTTAATACTCTAAAGCATTTGAAAATCTAATGCCTACGCCTTCTTCGCGTCATAACCTAGAGAAAATCTTTATTTGACAGGATCTTGAAAATTCAACACCTTTTTATTCGAAATGACAAAGTTAAACTTTAATTTTTATCACCATTTAATGAACCATTCCCAGTTAAAAAGCAATACAAAAAATTCTAAAAATTACTACTATAAGTACTATTGATAACTTGTTCATCTATAACTAAAGGTTAAGTTATCCTACATCGTAATTTACATTATTATCCTAAGACCTACACTACTACTTTCTCTCATACATATACTAATTAAAGTATCATAATAATGCAAGCACCATAACCTGATGCTTGTTGATCACCGTTACCTAAATGCTCATATAAGACATTACAGTCTAAACTAAGCATGTTAGTTGGATTTTTGTAGTCAAGTCGTCCAGACGTATATTAATAAAGCAATATACCCCATACATATGTATCAGAGACCTGCATTGAGTAAGATCGATTCGGTTTGATCAGCCTCGCTCAAAACGGTCACAACTCAGCACAGCGGTTCGCTACAAAATTGTTGGATCGAGTTTCGTGCTCAAAACGAAGGTAGGTAGGTAGGTAGGAGTGCAGCCCTATCGGGCTCAATTAGCACTTGATGTGCCATTTTGATACACTATTCGTAGAACCACCTGTATCTGCTATTACGTTTCACCTTCTCTCTCAAACCATTTTGAGGTTTCGATGAAACTACTTATGTCCGATATGCTTTTGGTGGAAATCCATTCAAGATTTGGTGCTTGGTGGAGTCCGAGTGTTTTGTGTCGGATCTGTGCTAGAGCTGGGCATTCGCAGAGAAAGTGGAAGATTGTTTCCTTGTTCCCTGCTACTCCGCAGCCACGGCAGATATCGTTGTAGGGCAATCCCATTTTGGACGCATGTTCCCCAAATGGCCAGTGCCCTGTTGTGGTAGCTGTTATTCTGTAAATACTTTTCTTGACCTATTTAATAAATCATTTGTTATTTTCCTGTCATATGTTGGCCATAATTGTTTAGTTATGACGCATTTTTGTAATGTTTTTCCACCTGTTGTTTGCAATTTGCTGAAATTGTTTATTGATCTCTCCTTTTATCGATCCTAGCGGGCTTGGTATTAGCTCCGCCTCGGATTCATTGAGGAAAGCTCCTGCCTTTGCCAACTCGTCTGCTTTTTCGTTACCGAAAAAGTTCCTGTGTCCGGGAACCCAGATCAAGTTTAGCTGGAGCTTGTCTTTAATTGCGCTTAGTGCTCTCTTGCAGCTGTGAACTATACTGGAATTTGTCATGGGTGAAGACAATGCCAGGAGGGCCGCCTGACTGTCCGTAAATATAGTTGCTTTATGTATATTTCCGTGGTTTTCTAATAGAACCTCGCAGGCTTTTTTCTATGCCTAGTACTTCTGCTTGGAAGATGCTAGCCGAGTTCGGTAGACGTATAGAGAGAGATATGCCTAGATCAGCGGAGAATACCCCCGTGCCCACTCCGCAGTCCATTTTGGACCCGTCGGTATAGACTGAGGTGGTATCTTCCTCTACTATTGAACCTCTTCTCCATTCTCGTCTAGATGGTATCCTCACCTGGAAGTGTCTACTGAAATCCAGCTTTGGGAGATTGTAGTCTGATTTGTTAATAGTGAACTTGTTTAGAATTACACTATGTCCGTAGTTCAGCTGTTTCCAACCTCCCAATTCTTTTATTCTTATCGCCGCAATAGCTGCTGTTTTGTGAATAAAAATGTCCATTGGTAGTTGATGCAGGATCACATTGAGCGCATCAGTCGGACATGACCTGATTGCACCCGTAACACCCGCACATGCTGCTCTTTGTATTCCATTTAATTTTCTAATATTGTATTGTTTGTTTAGCGCTGGCCACCATACCAGAGCTCCATATGTAAGTATAGATCTTATGACAGCCGTATACATCCACATGATTATACTTGCTTTAAAGCCCCAATTCTTGTTGACGATTTTCTTACAAGTATTTAGCTGTGGGGGATAGAAAAAACGAAGGAGTTCGATCAATTGATTTGATTGCTCTGCTTACTGATTCACTGATTGCTTACTGATTTTTTGGTTCCGGTATGATGATTGGAAATGATTGTACAGAAAAAGACGATCAAGTCCAACGATGCACGAAAACTCAGACATCGATCAAGTGTGCGTTTGAATTGATTGTGATGGAACCAATCAGATCGAGAATTTCCCTGCGAATATGTATGTGCATAGTTTGTATGTATGTACATATTTGTGTGTTTTAACGGAAACAAGTTGCGATGCATAAAATTAACCAAAACATTACTGCATATATTTCTTCATTTTTAAAGCTTAAAACTAAAATTCAATTAATGCTTAAAATTAATAAACAAAGGTAATGGTTAAAATATTAGGGAACACAAATTTAAAATTTTAATCACTTCTTCATTGAGATCAACAAAAACTTAAAATTAAAAAAAGGTTTATTTTCTGGTTTCAATCTTAATCGCTAAAACTTTTATAAAATAAATGTAAAAACAATAAGCTATCAACTGAACATGGTCCGAGCCTATTTCTTTTTTCAGTTATAATAATGGGTTGTCAAAAAAGTCTTGCGGTATTTTTATTGAATTTTTTTTTTTTTTAATTGAAATGAATTTTTGATGACTCATGCCCAGCTCTTGACCGATGCTACGGCTGCTACTATGCCGGTCTCTTTCGACCAATTCAGCGATTTTATCGCAATTTTCGACGACAGGCCTTTTGGAGCGTGGCGCATCTTCGACCACTTCTACACCAGAACGAAAACGTTGAAACCATCGTTGTGCGGTGGAAATGGAAACTGTATCGGGTCCGTAAACTGCACAAATTTTATTGGCGGCTTGAGATGCATTTTCGCCTTTATCGTAGTAGTACTGTAAAATATGCCGTATTTTCTCTTTATTTTGCTCCATGTTTGCGACGCTATAACTCACGAACGACAATCAATCAAACATGTGTTAGCGCGTGAAATGAGCTTTCCAAAAAGGTATAGCATGACCTGATGCGACGAATAAAACTAAAACTACGCGCTTTCAGCGCCAATCAGCAAAAATACCGCAAGACTTTGTTGACAACCTAATATTACAATCGGCTAGCAGCACTTAAGAAAGAAAATGCAAAAATGATTTTGTCTCGCGTATATTTTGACCTGATGTTTTGCTTTCACAGGTATAAGTATGTATTCATAAGTATATATTATTGGTATACGTAATCAAGTTCACGTCTGAGCATATAGAGGGATGTCAAGAACATTTTCCCGGTCAATAAATGTACATATGTACTTATGTGTATAAAAAGGTAGAAATGGACACTCACTTCAGTTTTGAATGTTCTTCATTGAATATTTCAGCACACGACTTTCAGCTCGCTGCCCAACCGTTTCTGAGTCTATAAATTTTCTATTTGCTGTCTGTGCACAGCTTCTACCTTCAATGTCAGTGTCCAGTCAGATTGTGAAAAGACGCACATATATGTATGTACATATTTCCCTGCATGTATATAGTACTAACTAATAATATTATAGTAATGGTCAAAACTATAACACCGTACGTTTTTTGATGTTGCTGTGTTCTCTTGAAACAAAGATATCAGAAATGAAAAGGATTTATATGTATATGTATAATTAAATTATGTATTCACTTATATTAAAACATAATAATTATTATGCTTTTATTTTAATTTTCAGATTTATATTGACACTGCGGGAAAACACTATCACAATGCTATGTCTGCTAAGTATTATTTTAACGCACGCGATTACATTGTCTAAACTTTTTATTGTATGTCTATATTTATGTTTGTAATTAAATGATGTGTAATTAAATTATATATACACTTATATTAAAACATAGCATAACAATTGCTTTTATTTTAATTTTCAGGGTCATGTTGACACTGCAGAAAAACGCTATCACAATGCTATGTCTGCTAAGTATTATTTTAACGCCCGCGATTACATTGTCTTATACTTTTTATTGTATGTCTATATTTATGTTTATAATTATTTAATTTTTTGATATATTTTCATTAACCTGACCATAATCGAATTGCGGCTTGGCTTATCAACGACATATGTATGTATACTCTCATTAGATTACATTAGCTGTAAGAAAACACATAAGAAACACAAGAATTTTATAAGTCTGTTTTAAATTGTACAGCTACTGAACCATCAGGAGTATGTATAAATACGCAAACATACGTATATTCATACACTGTACAGCTTTGGGATGGGTATTGGTCCAAATCACTTTTTTCCTAGGGTCATAAGTAAAATATTAATTTCTCCGTGTCTCGAAGTTAGCTTCCAAAATCGAAATTACGGTAAAAAAATAAAAAAATAATTGATACAGCTCATCCTTTCCGCTAATTTCAATGGGATATAATATTTTTCGGCCAAACTCATATGATAGATGGTATAAGAAATCAAAATTGTGTTTTCGAAAAAAATCATAACAAAATATATAGGTACATATTTCTGTTGCGATTTTTGTCCACCACCTTATAGCTTCTAATCTGCATTTAATTTTTTCCCTTTGTAGCGTACCTCCATTGGAATCGCAATTTTACAAAACTTTACAAACTTTACAAAAATATCCTCTTGCTTGTCATAACATTAATAATTGACAAAGATGTTTAAAGTATGCTAAACCTCTAACTTCAGAGGCAAATATTTCGATTAGAAATTAACTCTGAAAATACTTTTTTACATATGACTCAATCTGTCCAAAAAATATGTTTGGTCAAATACTAAGAAGAAAAGCCGTTCTCACAGTATAGTGTTATCGTATGAAGTTAGAAAAGCTTGAACTTAAAGATGAACAAGTAAGGAAGGGCTAAGTTCGGGTGTCACCGAACATTTGATACTCTCGCATTATAAAGTGATAATCGAGATTTCATTATACGTCATTTACATATTTTCCAAATACCGTATTTTTGTAAAGTTGTATTCCGCTATCATCATTGGTTCCTAATGTATATACTCGTATTATACAGAGAAGGCATCAGATGGAATTCAAAATAGCGTTATATTGGAAGAAGGCGTGGTTGTAAACCGATTTCACCTATATTTCGTACATGTCATCAGGGTGTTAAGAAAATATTATATACCGAATTTCATTGAAATCGGTATAGTAGTTCCTTAGATATGGTTTTTGGTCCATAAGTGGGCGAGGCCACGCCCATTTTAAATTTTTAAAAAAAGCCTGGGTGCAGCTTCCTTCTGCAATTTCTTCCGTAAAATTTAGTGTTTCTGACGTTTTTTGTTAGTCCGTTAACGCACTTTTAGTGATTTTCAACATAACCTTTGTATGGGAGGTGGGCGTGGTTATTATCCGATTTCTTCCATTTTTGAACTGTGTATGAAAATGCCTGAAGAAAACGACTCTGTAGAGTTTGGTTGACATAGCTATAGTAGTTTCCGAGATACGTACAAAAAACTTAGTAGGGGGCGGGGCCACGCCCACTTTTCCAAAAAAATTGCGTCCAAATATGCCCCTCCCTAATGCGATCCCTTGTGCCAAATTTCACTTTAATATCTTTATTTATGGCTTAGTTAAGACACTTTATAGGTTTTCGGTTTCCGCCATTTTGTGGGCGTGGCAGTTGGCCGATTTTGCCCATCTTCGAACTTAACCTTCTT
Source organism: Bactrocera tryoni (assembly GCF_016617805.1). NCBI lineage: Eukaryota > Metazoa > Arthropoda > Insecta > Diptera > Tephritidae > Bactrocera > Bactrocera tryoni. The sequence continues at coordinate 80,618 of NW_024395889.1, read as the reverse complement.
ATGGAGCCAAGGAATACGTCTACCAAGTTTCATCATGATATCTCAATTTTTACTCAAGTTACAGCTTGCACGGACGGACGGACGGACAGACGGACGGACGGACGGACAGACAGAGATCCGGATTTCGACTCTACTCGTCGCACTGATCACTTTGGTATATATAACTCTATATCTGACTCTTTTAGTTTTAGGACTTACAAACAACCGTTATGTGAACGAAACTATAATACTCTCCTTAGCAACATTGTTGCGAGAGTATAAAAACCTTTTGCCTGGTGTATTTTCTTTTCTATTTTACTTATAATATATAATATGTACATACATATATCCGAAACAGAATATGTGGAATCGTCCAAATGTCCCAAACATGAGTATTATGAAAATATTATATATACATACATATTATGTATATGTATGTCTATATATATATAAGTCTGCTTACATAAAATTGGATGGGTTATACATACACATAAAGAATGAAGCGAATTGTACCCGGACAACAGTGGACAATGAAAAATGGTGTGAATATACTTGGGTGATTCGCGAGACACGGAACTCACCCCTGGATTTTGGCATTAGTTGGTCTACGGTCGGCAGTGAGTAGTTGATGGTAAGCATCCCCAATATATATATACATACATATATATATATATATATATGAGAGTCTATTTATATTGCCATATAAGTACGCTTGAGTGTAATATAACTTATACATACATATGTGTATGTATCATCGGCAGCTCTTTTAGCTTAAAGGCAATCCTACGGTCTATCCCATCTTAAATGGGACAAAAGGTAAGTACACTAAACGTTTGCGTAAATAACGCAAGCACACGGAAATCTAACAAAAATCGATAAAGATTAGAATTTAGAAAACATTCATATTTAAAAATTAATTTGCTGAATCTTTGGAGTCTTTTCTCTTTGCTAAAGATTTACGTATAATAAATTCTAACAAATTCTTAGTTCAGTTATACCTATATTTAAAAGTCTCAATTGGTTAATCTTAAGTAATTCTTTATTTTTCATAAAGTTCCATTAATTGGGAAAAGTAACGACATTAATATATACACTATTATTGGAAATACAAGTATATAATGATTTGTCATTAAATGGAATATTTTACTTCATTAAGTAAAATCAAAAAATTGAGTAAGTTCGGGTGCCACCGAACATTTTATACAACTAGCAAGAATCAAAGCCAGGAAAATACTTTAAGGTGTTAAACCAATTATATTGGTCAGCCGGATGTAGAGGCTTGAACAGTGGCACACACTAAAGACATTATGCGTGCCAGGTTTTATCCCATTATATTAATTGCTTGTTGATTTGTGTACTGAAAACTGAACGAATCAAGAGGAATTTAAAATTGTGCTATATGGTGCTTGAGGATTTCGTCCATTTGCACAATGTGACATAAGAATATAAAAAGAATGGCACGTACTAAATTTTGTAGAAGTTGGTTGGTCGGGTTTCGAAATATGGGATTTCACCAAAAAGTGCTAAAACTTAATGTCTCTGGCGTATTTAGGTATTGATTTATAGCGCTTTTAGTAGATTTTAAAAGCACTGTTATATGGGGAGTGAGCGGGATTATCCTCCAATTTCATCCATTTTCACGCTGTCGATAGAAGATCTTATAAGATTTGTACTCCTCAAATTTGGTTGTTGTAGTTTAAGTGGTGTACGAGAAATGTACAGTAGATTCCGGTTATAACGACTTTCAAGGGACCGACGATCTTACGTCGTTATACCCGGAGGACGCAATAACCAGAAGGAGCAAAAAAAATTTTTTTTTGTTTATTTTATGGTTGCCATGTTCGTAATAGACTTTTAAAATAAAACAAATTAATTTTTAAATCAAAACAAAAAATTTAATTCAATATTCTTGGTTTCATACGTATACGTATACATATAACGGATATTCATAAACTTAATATAACTAGATTAATTTCTTTTCTTTTACTTTTTATTCTTAATTTAAATAATCAGTAATTTTTGATTGTTTTGCAGTCGACATGTAAAAACAGTCGCGCACCGCATTATTTAAAAGAGAGATGCTGTGCTTTAAACTCTCGTCATTAAAACTCGAATGGACAAATCTATTTAGTAGTTCTGCAGCCTTCAGTGCCTCTAAAACGCTAGGTGCTGACTCATCTTCATTTCGATCTTCCACGTTTTCGTCGCTATCCTGTCCATCATCTAATATATTTTCAACAATTCTGTTTTCGGAAGGTTCCTCACAAGTCACCTTGTCAATAAGAACAAATTCATCCAGTTCTTCCTTTGAAATCGGTAGCTGATTTTTTAGAGCTCTTGCCCAAACCGATAGAGGAATGTCATCTTCGATTTCAATATCATTTGAGCATGAGCTGCTGGGACAAGTTGATTAAATCACTCGAATTATGCCTTCATCCATTGGTTGTAATACAGATGTCGTATTTGGTGGAAGGAAAACTAATGTGATATTCGTTAGGTCACTAATTTAGGGATGGGCTGGACAATTATCAACTAATATCAATATCTTCTTTTTCTGTTTTTTAAGCTCAGCATCCCAATCCCGTACCCAATTAATAAAAATTGTAGATGTCATCCATGCCCGGCGATTACTATAGTAGTCAACAGGCAAAGACTTAACATTTTTAAAGCATCTAGGTCGCTTTGATTTTCCAATAACCATTAAATGCTTTTTAATATTACCACTCTTATAAGGCTGCAACAGTTATCCTTTCCTTGGACAGCTTCCCTCCAGTGCATTTTTCACCTATAAATTAAAATTTAAATAAACAGATTTCTTCAAAATAAAATTCCTTCTCACTTTTAAATTTAAATGTTTTGTCTGGAGTTAATTTGTAGAATAGTCCAGTTTCGTCGGCATTAAAAATTTCCTCATCAGTGAAATCTTTTCGTAGTATAGGCCAAACCTGTGGAAGAGCCTTCCTGTCGCTGCTACGAACACAAGCAAGGTTGCCGATCACTGATAAATACATACATTTCTAATTACATCGTTTGATGCTTAAATTTGTTGGCATTATTTCGCTGAATTTGTTTTTTTTTCGTCGCTATATCCGGTTGAATTCTGAAAAATTTCGTCGGTATAAGCGGTTAGTCGCTAAAAGCGGAGACGTACTAAGCGGAGGCCCTTTCATATAAGTTTGTATGGGGACCAACCAAGCCATCGAGTTTTCGTCGCAATAACCGGACGGACACTATAAGCGGAGTCGTTATAACCGGATTCTACTGTACATTCAAATTGTTAGAGGGCGGCGCCTCTGTACAAAATTACAGCTTAGTGGCAAGTTTTTACGTTTTTGGTTGATTTATCGCGCTTTTAGTAGTTTTGAACAGTACCGTTATATGGTGGTGGTGGTGGTGACCGGTTTCATCCATTATCGCACTATCGGTAGGAGTTCTTGTAATATTCATGCTGGGCGAATTCTTATGTTGTAGCTTTTGTGGTTTAAGAGATATGCACATTGAACATATTAGGGGGCTACGCCCACTTTTTCAAAATTTTTTTATACACAGGTGCCCCTGCTACTTAATTTCGTGCTTAGTTATGGCATTTTATATGTTTTCGGTTAATGAGGATTTGTGGGCGTGGCAGTAATCCGATTACGGTCATGTACTAGCTCGATTTTTTTTGTACAAAGGAACCCACTTACCAAGTTTCATCGAGATAACTCAATTTCTAATAAAATTACTGTTTGCACGGACGGACGGACAGACAGACTGACAGTCAACCGGATTTCAACTTTTTTTGTCATCCTGATCATTTATACTTATAACAATATATAGTTTACCGTGCGATTCTGTACTGTGATACAATCTCAAGTCTCTAAATTTGAGATTTTAAGTTAGAGAAAATTTTTGAGACTATTTTGCTATTCTGTAAGTGACAGTCACAAAATCTGCTACATTTCATTATTCAGAGATGTTTTTACACTAGAATGAAAATAAATATGTCGATAACAAATATTAAATTTTCTATAACATAGTCAAAAAACATAATTATCAATAAAAATAAATAATAAATGTTGACTTTGCTTCATAATATTTCCGAAATTTATGTAAAATTTATTTATTTTTAACCCTTTCGTGTTTGAGTTGCTTACAAAATATAAAAGAACGACAATCGATTGATACCTTTGATGATCTCTATTCAGAATATTCAAGATGGCAGACAAGAGCTGCTTTTAGTTTTGTGACTTGCTTCAAATTTGAGGCAATATTTTGAGAGTAATGCTAGAGACTGTTTAGTGAATAGTAACTAGTCACAAATTGAGACTTTACCACAAAATGTCTCAAATAGAGACTAGAGACTGGTTACAGAATCCCCCTATTAACTAGTTTAGGTGAGACGTACAACCGACAAGGCAACACAAGAAAACTGTTAAATTTGCTTGTAACTTCTAAACCAAAACGCAAGTACTTCTTTAAACTTTTGAAATAAATTTTATTAATGTTGTTATAAAGAATAGGTTACAGTTAACTGAGTTAGATATAATATATATGTACATACTGACATATATATGTCTTAAAGTTTGAAAATGAACGAAATTAGAATACAAGCACTGTTAATTTTTATATAATAAAATTTTAAATCTCATCTAATTTCTTCATTTTAAAGAACAGAAATTAAACATCAATAAAGTTATCACAAACCAAGAAGAGCTAAGTTCGGGTATATAATTGCTTTTTATACTATTATGACTAAAACACTCTCTCTCATTTTCATTGAGATAACTCACATACTGCCGATATATGCGGTACAAAGTCACCCGCTGGATTGAAAATTTTTAAATTAGGTGTCTAAATTAAATTAAATTATATATCTAAAACACTGACTGATATTTTCGATCAACTATAGTCAACTATAAGCATTGGGGTCCCAATATTCGGTATCTAGGGGCTTGGCCGGTTTTTGTTGGATTTAAACAATTTTTGATCATAAGGCATTATTAGTGCAAAGTTTTATTCCGTTATTCGCTTCTTGATTTGTGTACTGGAAAGAGAAAGAATCAAGTAGAACAAAACATTACATGACGTTAAAAGTGAAGTTTTTAAAGATAAAGATTGTACTTTCAAATTGTTGATTGCATTCATACAAACGGTGAGTCTCAAATTGCTCAAATATATACTATGTATTTATGTACGGATAATGGAGTCATGTATAGCAGTTCACGCCAGTGAGGAAAGATCTCTGATCGCCATTCATTTGGGAGCGGCCAGAACCGATTATTTTACATATGGCTCAAGCAGCTCACGACTTCCGGTCTTTGACCAAGTATCCTCTGGGTAGCCTAAGAATATCCGTTTGAAGACGAGCTAAAGTGAGAAGGCGAAACATCCTTTTCACAGGATTGTACGCTGGGTTTGGGACCCGCCACGTAAACAAAAACAACCCCAATGAAAACTAACAACCAGCCTCGGATGAGCGACCCCCCTTTTGATGACGACCATGGCAAACGAAATAAGGACTATGATTTGAGGGCATGCACTTGGAATGTCCGGTCCCTTGATTGGGAAGGTGCCGCTGATGTTCTCGTTGGTATGAAAGCTGACATCACCGCCGTCCAAGAAATGGGATGGACGGGACAAGGACTGAGGCGAGTAGACATATACTACAGTGGCCATATAAAGGAGCTCAAGTTTGGTGTAGGATCCGTGGAGGGAGAGAAACTCCGTCGTCGAGTACTATCATTCACTTCGGTGGTGGAGCATCAAAGCGAGGTTCTTCAACATATCGCTGATTTGCGCCCACGCCCCGACGGAAGAGAAGGACGTTGCGACCAATTTTGCCTTCTATGAGCACTTGGAGCGCACCTATGAGAGCTGCCCCTGCCACGATGTCAAAATCGTGCTTGGTGATTTTAACGCCAGGATGGGCAAAGAAATCCAGCCTCCATGAGGAAACATCTCCTAATGGGTTGAGGCTGATCCACTTCGCCTGGGCTCTAAAAATGGTTATCTCTAGTACTAGATTCCAGTACAAGAAAATACATCAAGCTACCTGGCTGTCTCCGGATCGAAAATCCTACAACCAAATCGATCATGTTGTGATAGACGGAAGACACGTCTCCAGTGTTCTAGACGTGCGTTCGCTCCGAGGTCCTAACATCGACTCGGACCACTCTTGCTGAAGCCGCACCCGCCTCTGTGCAGCGGTGGGTGCCGATGGATTGCCGGCCGAGCTATTCAAGCCCGGCGGCGAAGATCTGATAAGAAGCATACATCAGCTTCTATGTAAAATATGGTCGGACGAAAGCATGACCAACGATTGGAATTTAAGTGTGCTCTGTCCAAAAGGGATACCCTACAATCTGCGCCAACTACCGTGGGATAAGCCACCTCAACATCGCGTATAAGGTTCTATCGACCATATTGTGTGAAAGATTAAGGCCCAACGTCACAAACTGATTGGGCCTAATCAGTGTGTCTTTAGACCTGGCAAATCAAAAACTGGCCAGATATTCACGTCAGGATCGGGAAGGATCTCTTCTAGGCCTTCGATACCAAACGAGGTTTCAGACAAGGCGACTCCCAATCGTTCGACGTCTTCAATCTATTGCTGGTGAAAATAATTCGAGCTACAAAACTTAATTGAGCAGGTACAATCTTCTAAAAGAGTGTACATCTGCTGGCGTATGCCGATGATATTGATATCATCGGCCTCAACAGCCGCACCGTTAGTTCTGCTTTCTCCAGAATGAGTAAGGCAGCAAGGCAAATGGGTCTGGTGGTTAACGAGGGCAAGACGAAATATCTCCTGTCATCAAGCAAACAGTCGTCGCACTCGCGATTTGGCTCTCACGTCACTCTTGACAGTCATAACTATGAAGTTATAGATATTTTCGTCTATCTTGGAACCAGCGTAAACACCACCAACAATGTCAGCCACGAAATCCAACGCAGAACATCTCTTGCCAACAGGTGCTACTTCGGACTGAGTAGGCAAGTGAGAAGTAAAGTCCTCTCTCGACGAATAAAAACCAAGCTTTATAAGTCACTCATTATTCCTGTCCTGCTATATGGTGCAGACGCATGGACGATGACAACAACTGATGAGTCGACGTTGCGAGTTTTCGGGAGAAAAGGTCTGCGAAAAATTTATGGTCCTTTGCGCGTTGGCCACGGCGAATATCGCATTTGATGGTACGATGAGTTATATGAGATATACGACGATATTGACATAGTTCAGCGAATTAAAAGACAGCGGCCTCGCTGGCTAGGTCGTGACGTCCGTATGGACGAAGACACTCCAGCTCTGAAAGTATTCGACGCAGTACCCGCCGGGGGAAGCAGAGGAAGAGGAAGACCCCCATTCCGTTGGAAAGACCATGTGGAGGAGGACCTGGCTTCGCTTGGAATCTCCAATTGGCGCCAATTTGCGAAAAGAAGAAACGGCTGGCGCGCTGTTGTTAACTCAGTTTTCACGCCAGTAAGGAAGAAGAAGATACAGTTAAAGATACAGTTTTCTTTTCAATTAAATTGTCAAACAACGGTAATTTTTGAAAAGTTAAATTGAAATGCATGTTGTTTCTTTATTTGAAAGAAAAACATATTGTGTGCATACCGTTGCATGTTGCATTATAGATGCAATTTCATGTACTCATGCAACCACTTGCTACAGAGTTCACCTAACGGTTGTACGTATAACCTAAAATTAATCGAGATAGAATAGGGTTATATATATATAAATGATCAGGATGACGAGAAAAGTTCAAATCAGGGTGTGCCTCTGTCCGTCCTTGCAAACTGTAACTTGAGTAAAAATTCAGATATAGTGTGCTGGTTCCTTGGTATAAAAAAAGTTTCGAGTTCGTTGATGGAACTAATCGGAGACGATTCCGATTACTTTGGCAGTCGGGTGAAATACACGAATTTGGGTAAAAATAGGGGATGCTGATAGGGGGGCTTCTCCAGAGGAGGAATTTGCAAAAATAATGTTGCTAACACTTATATTTAAAAAAAAAAATCCCTATTAAAAACTCAATTATGTGTATCAATAACACATACTATTTCTCAATGTTTCACTAAACTTTTCCACATTTTTTGCTCTGTAAATTAGCTAAATTTATTAATTTAAAATCACTTAGTACAAACATCGTTGAAAAGGTTTGATTGTTTACAATTATGAGGAAAACAAGCGTTGCCACATCTCAAACACAAATATAAAGATTGGATTAACGACAGCGTTTTCTTTGTTTGTTTTTTTCGCGTGATCCTTTTTTCTTTATTAACTAAAATGTAAGTATTTTATTATTTTTATTACTTATTTCTGTACTATTTATATAAGAAAAAATCCATATGCAAGATTATTTATACTCATTTTAATTTTAAATATAATTTATAGACATACTTGTTTTTATTAGAACTGAGATTGCTAAATAAATGAAGAAGAATTATAGCGAAAAAGAGAAATTTCAGCGAATTGCTCATATTGGCTTATTATCATATAACAGCGCACATAATGATGCTCACTACGAGTGTAAAAAAGATTTTTAAAATAGAGATTTCTTACTTATAAAACCTGTAAAAAGTGTAAATTGTGAATTTGTTTAAATGTTTATAGTTTAATTAAACGAATTTGAACTGAAACATGTGCACAAAGTGTTAAATGTAGTGTCTGTTGATTTGTGCGAATTTTGGGAATTTTCGAACTTTAAAGTCAAATATCTCGGAAATTAAACGTTTGCGGTACCAATAACCCTAAATATTTTATAATCAAGAGAACTATTCCTCTTTCCAACGGTACGTTCAGAACGCGGCGCCAAAGAAATCGGAATATTGGCCGTAATGGGACCACTGCCACGCCCACAAATCACGATTATCCGAAAACATATAAAGCGCCATAACTAAGCACTTAATTTGCAAACAGTTGCAAGGGTCACCTGCGTGTAAAATTTTTTTTACAAGTGGGTGTGGTCACACCGTCTAATATGTTTAATGTACATATCTCCTAAACCTAAGCTAAGATCGACAACGTAAAAATGGATGAAATCGGAAGATAGCCGCGCACCGCGCCGACATAAAGCTACAGTTAAGAACTACTAAAAACGCAATAAATCCATAACTAATTACGCCAGAGATATTAAATTTTACCTACGAGATGGTATGAGAAGGCTTTATGAGAGCTGGTGTGAAAATTGAACAATGGGCGTGGCATCGCCCACTTTTTGGTAAAATCCCATATCTCGGCACCCGACCAACCGTTTTCGTTTAAATTTAGTACGCAATATTTTTCTAACATTTCTGTGTTTCAGTGTGAAAATAGGAAAAATCGGACTACAACCACATCTACTTCTCATATAACACAATTTAAAAATCCAATTGATTTTTTCACTTTCCTGTACACAACTTAAAAAGAAATTATTAGTAGGTTGTCAAAAAGTCTTGCGGTATTTTCGCTAGTTGGCGCTGAAAGCGCGTAGTTCCAGTTTTATTCGTCGCATCGGGTCATACTATACCTTTTTGGAAAGCTCATTTCACGCGCTAACGCGTGTTTGATTGATTGTCGTTTCTTTTAAGTCGTTCGTGAGATATAGCGTCGCAAACATGGAGCAAAATAAAGAGAAAATGCGGCATATTTTACAGTACTACTACGATAAACCCAAAAATGCATCTCAAGCCGCCAATAAAATTTGTGCAGTTTATGGACCCGATATAGTTTCCATTTCCACCGCACAACGATGGTTTCAACGTTTTCGTTCTGGTGTAGAGGTGGTCGAAGATGTGCCACGCTCCGAAAGGCCTGTCGTCGAAAATTGCGATAAAATCGCTGAATTGGTCGAAAGAGACCGGCATATTAGCAGCCGTAGCATCGGTCAAGAGCTGGGCATGAGTCATCAAAAATTCATTTTAATTTCAATAAAAATAAAAATTCAATAAAAATGCCGCAAGACTTTTTTGACAACCCATTATAAAGAAAAAAAATTTGCAGTAATAATTCCCTTAAAGTAGGGCACCAAAAATTGTCCAAACTCAACCAAAACTGTTCAACATCCTACGTACCGAATATGTGGACCCCAATATCTTTAGTTGAGTTATGACCGAAAATATCGGTCAATGTGTGAGATAGGGATAGTCCTTCTCTGACAATGGTATGTTTGTAAGTAAAAAATTGTCCGAATCCGGCCAATACTTCCCTGAGCGCCCACAAACCTATTATAAAGATATTCGAACTTCCAGGTGACTTTTATATCAGCCATTATTTAAGTTATCTCAATGAAATTGGGAGGGCATGTTTAAATCATGAAAATGTATCTTTTTGTCAAAAATTAATACATTTGGGCGAAAACTTGACCTAGCCCCCTTATAACCATTACCAGGATTCTCGAACTCCGGCCGACTTTGCTCCATACCATTGGTGATCAATGCATAATATTGGGTCGATACTAACGCAACTCATACAGGTATGACCATCGTTTTTCGAACAAATCTTATGACGAATTTGTCGGCCAGTGTATGAGTTATATAGAGTATATGTACAGGGTGGGCCAAAATAAACCAAGGGGTGCAAAAGTTTAATAACTTTTTCGTTTATTAATTTTTTGTTTATTGAAATTAAATGGAGAGCATTATCGGTTAATGATAGAAAATTTTTTATGTCCTGCTCTTGAAAACAGACCTGGTATGTGGTTTCAGCAGGACGGAGATACTGCCCATACTGCCCGAGACACAATGGCACTTTTAAGTCAAATTTTTGGAGGGCGAATAATTTCCAGAAATTCGGAAATTATTTGGCCAGCGCGATCGCCAGATTTGACAGCACCCGACTATTTTCTTTGGGGTTATTTGAAGGAGCGAGTGTATGTGAACAAGCCTGAGACAATCCTTGAACTCAAGGCAAACATTGGTGCAGAAATTCGAACGCTACAGCCACAAGTTTTGAAAGATGTTATGGAAAATGCTCTAAAAAGATACATCATTTTTAATACTTAGTGTAAAAAATTTCCCTTTTGTATATTATATAAACTGAAAGAAAAAAATAAAAAAAATTAATAAACGAAAAACTTTTACACCCCTTGGTTTCTTCATCCCTTGGTTTCTTTTGGCCCATATATGAAACTTCGTAGATTCCCATCCTCTGGTTGACGTTTTACATCTTAAGATATTTCCCTGGCTTTAATTCTTGCAAGTTGCAAGAGTATAAAATGTTCGGTTGCAGCAGAACTTAGTCCTTCCTTTCTTCTTTATAGTTTGATTTATTCTTTTTTATATAGTATGAAGGAAAAGTGCCATGTGCCAGACGAGTAAATATACATACAAGCTAATGCATTGCAGCGTGGACCCAATGCACGAAATATATCCGTTGAGCGTGTACCTTGTTGCGTGCTGCATTTAATTACAACAGTCACTCTGATTATAGGGGTAAATTTTAGAATAGCACCCCCCGATTTCGGGGTTAAAATGGGTATGTGCGGATAGGGGAGGTCCTCCAGATCAAGAAGATATATATATATATATATATATAATATATAGTTGCCGCTGACTTATGGTTTTTGAGATATTTGCATTTAAAGTTCAAAAAACTCTGCTTGGACCACCTAGGCGTCTTTCGACCTGAACTATATACATACATATTTTCTTGATCTGGATGACCTCCTCTATCCGTACATACCGATTATAGTAAGTACGGATACATTGAAATGATGGACGCAATTTTTTCACATTGTGATCCGGCTATCTATCTTTCAGGGTGAAACGCTCGGAATATATTGTGCTAATGGCAAAATGAGACTACCAGAAGTAAAAACTCCCCCGAAAATTGTATTCATTAATTTTTGGGGCATCGCAAACGTCGAAGCTTTTTTTAAGTCAAGTTCAATAATACTATTCGACACTTCAAATTACATCTTTTGATGCTACAAAAATTTTTATTCACTTGCAATCTCTTGCTGTTGGCAGTGAAAAAGTTATTGTAAAATTTGATTGAAGCTACGATCTTAACTGCTAAATCAAAAGAATAAGTTTTTCAAACCTCGTATCCCTATGAATCCAACTAATATGTAATTTGAATTCAAATGAATACAATTAAGTTTCAAAATAGCTAGTCATTAAAAAAAAAATTTTTTTGTTTGAATAAATTAATTTAACGTTAAAATAAAAATGATTTTAATAATTATTTCACTTTTTACGTAGCGAAGCTACATATATCAAATGCACTTGTGAAGGGTATTATTGTTTCGATTTTAGTTTTTATATTAGGTATTTTCTTGTCTTTAATCCTTGCAAACTGCAGGAGTATAATATTTTCTGCTAACCTGTAAAAGTTCTTACTTACTTGCGTATGTTTTGTTGTCTTGCATTCCGTGCACCGAGCAAAACTTTTGCAAGACTAGGAAATCATCGAAAAAACGGCAAATGAGCTATTGAAAGTTGGATCACCGTTAACATTTAGGGACATGAAATGTAGTTGTTAACTTTCAGCATAGATAAGCACTTTAAATTTCAACAAAATCGGTCTAGCCATTACGGAAGAGTTTGGCAACAAACATCGTGACATTAGAATATTACTCATATTGTATATTAAATTATACCACATACAGCGTTCTATATTAAGAATTGAAAAGTCATTCGTCCTCTTTCAAATGCAAATTGGTTGACTTATATATATATATTAAAGATACATTCACTTCAGGGGGTATTCTGGTCTAGAAGCATGAATTTCAGGTAATTTTTAAAGTGTCGTAAAAAAAAGGCAATTAATATTTTTACTATACATTTTTTTATTAGTTATTTATTAATTTTAGAAGAGTACAGAAAAAAATTGAAAACTAAAAGAAGTATAAAATTTCACAAATTATGAGCTAACGAAGTGGGGGTCTCTAAAAATTTCCACGTGACCATACCCATGATTTCAACCCTCCTAGTTATCTGAAACCAAAAAAAAAGATTATTAATTTTGAATAATGTCGCAATGGCCGGTACTACGGAAAAGTGGGAAAAAATTTTTGTCACAAAATGGCGACTGCCTGAAAAAAAAATGTTTTTTTGGATCACTTTTTCTGACCATTTCGAATTTTTTAAAAATAATAAAAATAAAAATTTGGGGATGGGGTTAGTTCCAACCATAGACAAGCCTATAAAGAAGACTCTATAAAAATTTCAAGTAAATCGGCCAAGTAGAACCTGAGAAATCGTGAGTATCGTTCCGAAAAAGTCTAAACTTTCAAGATATGCAAAAAAATCGATTTTTTTCAAAATCCTACACAAGAATACCCCCTTCAATAAAAAAAAATGTGCAAATTTGTTCCATTTTTATTTTTGTTAAACTTGAAGAAAAAATCACTGAGACATACGGGTTGATGAAAAAAGTTGGTGGTAATGATTTTATAAGTCGTACTAAAGCTTAAAGGTTGTTTACTCAATTCAAAAATAGTCATAAAGATTTAAATGACAACCAAAAAAAAAACATCGATCAGAGGCTAGGAATAATGCTGAATTGGTGGAAAAACTTTGTGAATTTATGGGTGTAGATGCAAAATTCACAACGAGCTGAGTGATTAAATTCGAGAAAAAACATTTTTGCCACATAAGTTAAATTAAATCAAATAAAATAAAAACGAGTTTTTGACTTACAGCGGGTTTCTCTCATCAACTACCCTATGTCTAATCTAACACCATGTGACAAATTTTTAATTTCCAAAACAGCCATACCCGATGTGCTCAAAAATGCCGATATATTCATGTAAATTACTTAGATAAAAATCAATTAATCAAAAACATAAGTGCCAATACATTTACACAGCGCTCTAGCCGAAAAAAACTGGCACAGCCTATTACATCCCACCACATCTGGCGCCGAATCGTTACATCCGTGAACGGCACGTAAATAGCTGTATTTTGAATTATGACATACGTGATACGCTTATATCGTAATCTGGCATGATGACATACGTGGACGAGTATATTAACGTATTCGTTTGTTCGAAATGTCATTCGAATGAAAAATGCCAATCGTTATAGACAAATTTATGAAAATATGAGCAAACTTTTTTAAATTTTATATATTTTTTATAGTGTTTAGTAATAAAGAACAAAAACAAGACCCAATAAATGTAATACATAAATAAAAAAAAAGTTAAAATTATTTATATGAACAACATTTTTGTAATTTAGTTTACATTAAAAAAAATTATTTAAAAGGTTAAAGACATATACATACAAATTCAAAATAAATTTAATAAGTAATATTTTTTTCGTCTCTTTTCTTTATTCCAATTGCGAATAGGCGGGTTGCTAGCCTGGTGTATATTTCTTGTGTGTGATCATAATTGCAATTTTGAGGGTCATAACTTATTTTAAATTTTATGCAGACGTTATGACGCTTAAACGTTGGCAGATCTTGCCACTTTTGTGGTATGATACCTAAAACTCTCCACCGTCTATTTAAGATTCCAATGTTTCGTTCAACGATACATTATAAGCCACTATAGCTTCGTATGTATACTGTTTAAAAACAAATACAGTCGACTCTCGTTAATTCAAAACTCGAGGGACTCTTAAAAGATTACGAATTATAGAGTGTTTGAAACATCAAATTTCGAAATTTGTGAGAGAAAATAAATTTAACTTCGAATTATTAAGTGTTTATCAATTATTATTTATTAAATGCTATTCTATAACAATGTCAAAAGTATAGAGGCAATGTGAATTAAATAATCTCTCAAAAGAACTATGTTATACTGGTGTGCCTTGAAGCACATTGCTGCTGCTCAAACTGCTCAATAACTTTTTTTAAGAAAAAAAGTGCCTGAAAAGCTTTTTCAGCACTTTCGTTTTGGAGACAGAAGCTTTGTAAGGTATCGAATGAAGATCATGATTCCTTAACTGACACCTCTGTCATTCGTATCAACTGCAGATAAAATTTCGACATCGGTTAGTGAACCTGAGACAGCAACATCTTCATCCACTTGGACAAAGTCAGAAAAACTCACACCGTTCATGTCAACTAATGATTCTATTGCTGGTACTTTATCATCCATAAGTATTGGGAGATCTTTTTTTAAGAAACCGGAATTTTGAAGTAGTTGTGAAAGATTTTTGCATTTTAGTTTTGTGAAACGTTAGAGGTGTTATAGTTCTCCATGCCTTGTCAATCAGCCGTCAGAACCGTGATATTTGCAGTTAGCTGCGTGCAGAGACTCTAAAACGAGCTTAACAATTTCTTTGCGACAGAACGTTTTAAAATTATGAATGATCCTTTGTAATTTGGAAGTTGTATTTGGCGAAAGGAAGTATAGTTCCATTTTGGACAAAGTAGGAGGACTGTTGTGGACAGTGCAATTGTCTAAAGATAGTAACTCTTTCCGCTTTTGTAGTTTCATGTCCCTGTCTTTTAAAAACCAATTGTTAAAAAGTTGTGTCGTCATCCAAGCTTTTTTGTTAGCGCGATAATCAGTGGGAAACAATTTCACTCCTTTGAAACTTCGCGGTTTCATTGCTTTTCCTATCACTAAGGGTTTAAGTTTTAACGATCAGCCCATATTTACGGCAAGTAACACTGTCAACCTCTCTTTACCATGCTTTACCCCATGACATTTTTCATCAGTATTAAAAATGCCTCCAATTAACCATGCCAATCTAAGCAAACTGTATCATCAACACTTCCACTTTCCCCACAAACTTTTTTAAACACATCTCCAGTTCTCTTTTTGAAATTTGTTAGCCACCCTTCAATTCCCGCAAATTTTTTGATGTTTAGAGCAGACGCGCACTCTTTTGCTTTTTCTTTCAATAAGTTTCCGCTAATAAATACTTTTTTTCTCTACGCTATCTTAGCCAAATGACCAGGCTTTCTTCCAGGTGAGGAAACTCATCTTTAGTAGTTAGTTTTCATACTCCAGCAATTTGAGCAGTTTTAGTTATTTCGCCCCATAATTTTTTTAATTCTTCCAAACATCGGTTCGTTCTTCCAATTTTTCTTCAACGATCAAATCGTCTTCATCAATATGTGAATACGAGTATTGAAAGTAGAAATAATGCTTATTATATTTCTAATTAAGACAAAACAAAATATTTACTAAGTACAGCTGGAACTCCGCGACTTTCTAAAACTTTGCTGAGGATATCTTCTTTTAGGACGCACTATTTCAGGTCTGCATACCCATCCAACTCTTTCCATGAGAAGATGTTAGATGATATGTTCTATTTTGTTACTGTTGACTGATTTGGTTGTTTGATTGCTATTTTAATTTTCTTGTACTCTTGCAGCCTGTTGCTACAGAGTATAATAGTTTTGTTCACGATTGTACGTATCACCTCAAACTATTCGAGATAGAGCTAGCTTATGTATACAAGTATATATAGTATATATACATATGTAAGTGATCAGGATGACGCGTTGGGTTGAAATCCGCGGGACTCTCTGTCTGTCCGCCCCGCCATGCTGTGACTTGAGTAGAAGTTGGGATAAGTTGTCAAAGGAAAAGCAAAAGGTAGTTGCTTTGTATCACCATCGAAAACAAGCATTTTTTGGTGAATGTTCAGTGTTTATGTCCGGGTTGTTCCTTTCATACTTTTCAAAATTTATGAGATAGTCAAGTGGTGTCTTCAAACAGCACATCTAAAGTCTAAAACGTAAAAGCTTGCCCCGCCATGGATTCGTCGAATGATAAATCGGCTTTTGACTTGAAATTATTCAAGAATTTCCAGATTTTATCATCAGCAGAATAAATGCCAGCATCAGCAAAAATAACGAAATATTATTTTCTATCTATCACGTCTTATCGCATCTGACACCATAGCGCAGAAAAAATCAATATCATTTGACCAGTAATCCCTTTTGGCCGGAGTGACCAAATAACCGGAAACCACCATAACTCCAACTTTAATATCAATTACGGTTACATTTAGATTTTTTTACCAGTTAATTATGCATTTACAATGAATTTTTATACTTCATTGTTACATATACATAAATAAACCGTCTATTTATGTCTGGTTATGAAAATTGAACACTCTTGTCTTTTTTGGCGTAGACACCGCTTACGCGGTTATAGTCGAGCTACTAACATCACGCCAGTTGTTTCTTCTTTTCACAAGGTGGCGCCAATTGGAGATTCCTTGCGAAGCAAGGTCCTTCTCCACCTGGTCTTTTCAACAGAGTGGAGCATTTCCTCTTCCTCTGCTTCCCCTGGCGGATACTGTGTCGAAAATTTTCATGGCTGGAGTCTTTTCATCCATGGGAAAACATGGTCTAACCAGTGTAGCCGCTGTCTTTAATTCGCTGTACTATGTAAATTTCGTCGTTTATCTCATACAGCTCATCGTTCCACCGAATGCAATATTTGCCGTAGCCAATGGTGACTGGACAAGATAAATGGTGACTTACAGAGTATGGGTTTCGTTCGTGGAGTCCAAAGTAGCACCTGTTGGTACGAGATATTCTGCGTTGGATTTCGAGGCGTTGATACTGGTTCCCAGATAAACGAAATTATTATAGACTTCGAAGTTATGATCGTCAACAGTGGCGTGAGAGCGTAGTCGCACGTGCGACGACTGTTAATTTGAAGACAGGAGATATATCGTCTTGACCTCGCTCACCACCAGACCCATTTGCTTCGCTTCCTTATCCATTCTGGAGAAAGAAGAACTAACATCATTGAAACCTCGTTCGGTATCGAACGTTTCGGAGAGGTCCTTTTCGATCCTGATGAAACATTTGGTATTGCTCAACATCAATTTACACAGCCGTATTAGCTTTATGGGGATCGAAATTCAAATATCGCGGCATAAAAGTAGATCCTTTTCGTGATGTCAATTGCAGCTATAAAATCGACGAAGAGGTGGTGTGTATCGGTTCTCGTCGCACAGCTAGATAGAATCTAAAATGCGATGTTGAGGAGACCTATCCCACGGTAGTTAGCGCAGATTGTGGGGTCCCTTTTTTATGGATTCAGCAGAGCACATTTAAATTCCAATCGTTGGACATGCTTTCGTCCGACCATATTTTACAAAGAAGCTGATGCATGCTCCTTATCAGTTCTTCGCCGCCGTGTTTGAATAGCTCGGCCGGTAATCCATCGGCCCTCGCCGCTTATTTTGTTTTTCATGCGGGGATTCCTATTCGAACTTCTTCATGGTCGGACAATGGAACGCCTGCTCTATCGTCATCGATTGGGAAAGCGGGTTTGCCTTCTCCTGGCGTTGTGCGTTCACTGCCATTCAGCAGGCTGGAGAAGTGTTCCCTCCATAATTTAAGTATGCTCTGGGCATCGTGACTAGATCACCTTTGGGGGTTCTACAAGAGTGTGCTCTGGTTTTGAAACCTTCTGTAAGCCGCCGCATTTTTTCGTAGAATTTTCGAGCATTACCCCATTTCTGTCTGCAAATGCGTCTCGCTTCCCTCTTCAACTCTCGGTATCTATCCCATCCCGCACGTGTTTTGGTCGATCGTAAGGTTGCGAGGTAGGCAGTCTGTTTTCTCTCCTCTGCGAAACGTCACTCCTCGTCGTACCAGCTGTTCATTTGCACTTTCCGAAAACCAATGGTTTCGGTTGCAGCTGTACGTAAGGAGTTTGAAATGCCGTCCCACAGTTCCCTTATACCGAGTTGTTGACGAGTGCTCTCAGAGAGCAGGAGTGCAAGCCGAGTAGCAAATCGTTCGGCTGTCTGTTGTGAGTGCAGCTTCTCGACGTCGAACCTTCCTTGTGTTTGTTGGCGTGCGTTTTTTGCTGCACAGAGGCGAGTGCGAATCTTGGCTGCAACAAGATAGTGGTCCGAGTCGATGTTAGGACCTCGGAGCGTACACAGACTAGAACACTGGAGACGTGTCTTCCGTCTGTCATAACATGATCGATCTGGTTGGTGTTTTTCGATCCGAAGACAGCCAGGTAGCTTGATGCATCTTCTTGTGCTGGAATCTAGTACTACAGATAATCATATTTCGGGCCCCGGCGAAATCAATCAGCCTCAACTGATTTGGGGATGTTTCGTCGTGTAGGCTGAATTTACCGACCGTATTGCCAACTGTACATTCTTTGCCCACCCTGGCGTTAAAGTCGCTAAGCAGGATGTTGACATTGTGGCGGGGGCAGCTCTCATAAGCGCACTCCAAGCGCTCATAGGAGGCATCTTTGGTCACATCGTCCTTCTCTTCCGTCGGGGCGTGGGCGCAAATCAGCGATATGTTGAACAACATCACTTTGATGCGGATTGTGGCTAGACGTTCATTCACCGGAGTGAATGATAGTACTCGGCGACGGAGTCTCTCTCCCACCACGAATCCAACACCAAACTTGCGCTCCTTTCTATGGCCACTGTAGTAAGTGCCACAAGGACCTACTTGTCATGTTCTTGTCCCGTCCATCGCATTTCTTGGACGGCATTGATGACAGCCTTTATTTTCGTGAGGACATCAACCAGCTGGGCAGCGGCACCTTCCTAATTAAGGGATCGGACATTCCAGGTTCATGCCCTCAATTAGTAGTCCTTATTTCGTTTGCGATGGTCGTCATCAAAAGGGGGGTCTCTCATCCGAGGATGTTTTGCCTTCTCACTTTAGCTCGCCTTCAAACGGATGTTATTAGGCTACCCAGAGAATACTTGGTCAATGACCGGAAGTCGTGAGCTGCTTGAGTCATATGTTAAAGAATCGTTTCTGGCTACTCCCAACGGAATGGTGATCAGAGAACTTTCCTCACTGGCGTGAACTTCTACACATGACTCCAGTACATACTACAGTCATTAATCCAGTATAAACTGATGCGTGCAAACTATAATTCCAATTGAACGCTGTTCGATTAAAATTTCCTAAAACCTTTTTTGCAAAATTCTTCACCGATCAAGGAAATTTCTTTGCAAATGCTACACATCATTTTCCCGTGCTTTCCTAACTGCTACATATGAAGCAGGATGCGAACATCTCCTAATATTATTACGTTTTGATGGCAATTTTCAAAATTTAAAATCTAAATCTGCAAATTTTAAATTGAACACAGTGAATGAAAACTTAAAATGCACTTAAAACAATAATAGTTTCAAGAAAAAAATCGAATCAAGCATAAAAATAGATACATAAATTTGCTTAATATGCACTATGGTGGGTCGATTCCGGACTTTTTTCGATTCGGGATTTCTAGTAGTGCGGAAAAGTTGCCTTAGTACTTCCTGATTCCAATGCAACTTTTTGTTTTGAGATCGGATTGCATCTTCAACCCCAACTCCGGCCTTGAAATTTTGGAAATTCGCCTAAAATCGTGATATTTCCAGTGCGCGTCATATTTAAATTATCACAAATGTAACGCAAAATCCAAAATAAGGTAATGAACTTTTCTGATTTTTTTTTACAAACCATCCTCATTGGACTCTCTTCAAAGTGGTTCAGGCCATTTTTCATTTCATGCAACGTATTAGTCAACTATAGCGTTCAGACATAAAGCCAACTTATTTTTGTATATAAGATATTGAGCTTAGTTAAAGCAATTTATAGATTTTCTGTTAATGGCGTTTTGTGGGCGTGGCAGTGGTACGATTACGCCCATCTACGAACTCGTAATCTTTTCTGTATTAAGAAATTCGCGTACCAAGTTTCATTAATACAAATCAATTTTTTATTTTCTTTATTGGTTTTTTTAAAAAGTAACTTATAACTATCGCTTATAACTTATAACTCTCGCTTATGACTTATAACTCTTAACTGCCCTATTTATCTCTTAATTTTAGTTCTTATAGTATTATAATGGTGATCATGCAAAAAGGATGGCTTTGGCATTTCTTGTTGCGTGATCAAGTTCTTCTTGTAATTGTATTCCAATAGATTTTATGATGACTTTGCAAATTGGCTATTGTCGATTTTAATTTTCTTTGTTTACGTTAATTCTATGTGTTATGATAGGCGGTTGGCTTGATCCTATGGATGAATGTGGTGTCGACTTACATCACATATGTGTCTACTAGAGATGAATGGGATAGGGGTTTATTTTAGTGGGTTTGGGTTGCATTAACTACCCCCCTTGTTAAAAAAAGAAACGTCCTCGTTTCGGCTTAGGATGTTAATTCATCAATTTTGTGATAGATTCAAGCATATTGGCATTAGCTTCTTCAATTTTCCTTTTTTTATATTTTTTAATTTTTTGCCGGATTTTGATAATTACATAAATCAAAGCAATAATTATTGCCAAAAATAAGAGTGCCCAAAGAGTTGGGTGAGATTTAATTTCTTCTTGGCCCATATTTAAAAGGTTTGTATTTTTAAATTTTAAATCTATATTTTCTGATTCAAGATATTCGAGGACATCAAACCGACTAGGCTGATTTGATTTAATATAGTTCCAAATTATGCTACTTGGATTTTCATAAATTTTGTTGTCAATTACTATGGTGTTATTGAAGGTTACTAAATATGTACCATCGAGGTCGATGTTATCAACTGTGTGTTTTCCTGATATTAAGATTATGCCATCTTTAATCATTTCTAATTGTTTGTTTTTTTCTTTAATTTTCAGACATTCTCCTTTTTGATTATTTAAAATTTTAGAAAATCCATTTCACAATAACTAGCACTTAATTCTATTTTACATGTTTTAATGTTAGAGTATGTGTTTTTACATTTAATTATTTCATTTTCTATTACTAATTTTCCATCGCTTTGACTTATAGATTTAGCTTCATATAGTGTTCATATATCTTTAAATACAGGGTATTTAATATATATTACAATTATTTCATTATTCTGTTCTATTTTAAATTTAGATGCGTCAATTACATCTGTGATTGTAAAATTATTGTGTTCATGACTTACAATATCTTTAATTTCTTTTATATTCACTATTGTTGGGTTAAGAATTCCGACTTTTCCTAATACAATAGTTTGGAGAGTATTTTCTAGATCTGTTAATATTAATTTATTTCTGTGTTGCTATGTTAATTAAGGTTGAACTATTTTCTATTCTACTGACAATATTTGTTAGTTGTGTAACTACCTCAAATAATTTGGAATTTGTAGTAAACTGCCTATTGTTATTTTCTATGAGTTCAGATAATTTCGCGTTTATTCGTACAATATCGTCATGGTCTGGTGTTCCCGAAATCCATTTCCATATTGTACCGAGCTCATTTATACCTCTTTTCGATTTTCTCCCCGTCGTAATTTCTAATTGTGATATCAGTCGTTCTATTTGGTCCATTTCTAAGTCCGTGTTGAATTTATTATAATAAACTGTGTTTCCCGTATCACTAGTCTTGATTTTTATAAAGTTTGAGCTATGTAATTCCTTAATTAGTTTTGTTTTTTGTCCTATATAATTTCTTTATAATATGTCAAATTTGTTATGTGAAATATGTCTCCCCAGTCAGTGTAAGTCGCGGCTGGCCCAATTTCTATAGTCAGTAATTTCGCATTGAGTGAATGGTATCAAAAGGATAATTATCGATGTAAGAATCATTTTCTGGAATTAATTTTATAATTTTATATTATCTTTATGAACTATTCTTGACTTGCTATATATTTTTACGGTATTACCTAAATCTTCTTTTACCCTTTGTTTTTTGTATTTTGGTTGTAACTTATTTCTTTCTCCTATTATTTTTTCATATATAACGTCATTCTTTTTATATGTTTTTATACTCTCGCAACAATGTTGCTATCGAGAGTATTATAGTTTTGTTCACATAACGGTTGTTTATAAGTCCTAAAACTAAAAGAGTCAGATATAGGGTTATATATACCAAACTGATCAGGGCGACGAGTAGAGTCGAAATCCGGATGTCTGTCTGTCCGTCCGTCTGTCCGTCCGTCCGTCCGTCCGTCTGTCCGTCCGTCCGTGCAAGCTGTAACTTGAGTAAAAATTGAGATATCATGATGAAACTTGGTACACGTATTCCTTGGCTCCATAAGAAGGTTAAGTTCGAAGATAGGCAAAATCGGCCCACTGTCACGCCCACAAAATGGCGGAAACCGAAAACCTATATAGTGTCATAACTAAGCCATAAATAAAGATATTAAAGTGAAATTTGGCACAAAGGATCGCATTAGGGAGGGACTAATTTGAACGTAATTTTTTTGGAAAAGTAGGCGTGGCCCCGCCCCCTACTAAGTTTTTTGTACATATCTCGGAAACTATTATAGCTATGTCAACCAAACTCTACAGAGTCGTTTTCTTCAGGTATTTCCATATACAGTTCAAAAACGGAAGAAATCGGATAATAACCACGCCCACCTCCCATACAAAGGTTATGTTGAAAATCACTAAAAGTGCGTTAACCGACTAACAAAAAACGTCAGAAACACTAAATTTTACAGAAGAAATGGCAGAAGGAAGCTGCACCCAGGCTTTTTTTTTTAATTGAAAATGGGCGTGGCCTCGCCCACTTATGGACCAAAAACCATATCTCAGGAACTACTAGACCGATTTCAATGAAATTCGGTATATAATATTTTCTTAACACCCTGATGACATGTACGAAATATGGGTGAAATCGGTTCGCAACCACGCCTTCTTCCAATATAAAGCTGTTTTGAATTCCATCTGATGCCTTCTCTGTATAATACGAGTATAAACATTAGGAACCAATGATGATAGCGGAATAAAACTGTACAAAAATTCGGTGTTTGAAAAATATGTAAATGACGTATTATGAAATCTCGATTATCACTTTACCATGCGAGAGTATAAAATGTTCGGTGACACCAGAACTTAGCCCTTCCTTACTTGTTATTATTCTATTCTTATTATTTCTTTCTATCATTTTTTTCTGTGCGTTGCTTAGCTTTAATGGTATTTCATTGTGTGTGATTTTATTAAAATATATATCTATAGGTTTTTTATCAGTTACGGAATGGATTGATTTATTGTATTGTTGTGCAGCCCTGCAGATACTTTCTAAATCGCTAATTAAATGGTATTCCTGTTGGATACAACGTGATAGTTCTATTAGGGTTGAATGTACTCTTTCAACTTGACCATTTGTGGTATTATGTTTTGGGGTGCAATAATAAACTTCGATGTTCATTCTCTGCATTAAAGATTTGAATTGAATTGAAGAGAAACCTGGTTCATTATCGCAGGTAATGTGTTTTGTCTCGGGAAAACTTTGAAGTATGTCGAGGACCTTTTGATCTAGGTCTATTCTGTCATCTATGTGTTTGATTATTAAGTATTTGGAATAAGCGTCTACTGCTGTTAAGAACTTTAATTTCTGTACAAAAAATATGTCTATATGAATTTGTTCTCCTTCCCTTTCTGGTATAGGGGCTTCACCGATTGGCACTCTTTGAGGGTGGCGATTGTATTTGTTTTTGTTACATATGTCACAATTTCGAACATATTCCCTAAATTGTTTGGTCATGTCTGGCCAATAATATAATTTACATATTTGTTTTAAGTTTTCTCTAAAATTTCTATGTGCTCGATTGTGTGTTTCTTCGACAATCATGTTTTGATTTTCTGTGTTAGTTATGTCCGTTGGGAAGTTTTTAGTATAAAGAAATTTAATATTGAATGTTTCTAATAATTTGGATTTTATTTCGTACAAATCTTCTACGGTGCAATGTATACCTGTAACCACATTTGGTTTCAAAAATTCTTTAAGTATATTTATCAAATTGTCAACTGTATCATAATCTATAATGTGCCGTGTTTTTCCGAAATTTCTAATTGATTCATGTATTGTGAATCTAGCTTTACTCAGTAATATCTGTTGTGAATATTGATTTAGTGGTCGGGTTGTTTCTACTATATTTATATTGTCGCTACTTTCTGCTGAATGTTGAGTGCTGTTACTTGAAATGTCTGATATATTGTGTAAGTATTGTCGTGAAATAGCGTCTGCTACAGCGTTAGTTTTTCCCGGTTTGTATATGATTTTTGGAGAATATTCTTCGATTAATGCATGCCATCGCTTCATTTTAGCATTAGGATTATGGGTAGAAACTGCAAATGTTAAAGGTTGATGATCCGTGTGGATTTCTAGGTTTGTAACGCCATAAAGATAATTCCGTAAAGTTTTCAAAGCAAATACGATAGCATATAACTCTTTCTCATTTGTTGCATAATTTAATTCAGTGTTATTTAATGTCTTTGATATGAACGTGATTGGTTTATCTTCTTGGGACAGAACTCCTCCGACTGCAACATTTGATGCGTCAGTAGATAAAATACATTTTTTTGTATAGTCTGGTGGTGCCAGTTCAATTTGGTTCGCTAATAGATTTTTGAGTTTTTCACATGCAATAACTGCTTCTAGGTCTAAATCCAGTTTTACTTTCTTTGACATATGTTGGGAAATTCTTCCATTTTCTCCTGAAAAGTATCTGGTTAAGGGTTTTGCTATTAAAGCATAGTCTTGAATAAATTTCCTATAGTATCCTGTAATTCCTAAAAAACTTCGTAATTGTCTCAAACTAGATGGAATAGGGAAGTGTTTAATGCACTCAATTTTTTTTGGGTCTGTTTTAAGAATTCCTCGGGCAACCATATATCCTAAAAACTCGACTTCGGTTTCATAAAATTTTGAGTTTTCTAAAGATATTTTCATATTGGCATCCTTAAGTGTTTTGACTATTACCTGTAATAAAAGCTGTTTTTTCTATATCCTTTTCCTGCATTGTAATCTTATGGAAACCTGACTCTAAATCTAGAGTAGAGAAGTATTTTGCTGTTCCTAAGTTTGCTAATATAACATTTGTGTCTGGGATAGGGTATTTATCGGGAACTGTATTTTCATTAATTTTCTTATAATCTATAACTAGCCTAAGTTTTGGTGTACCATTTTCATTTATTCCTTTCTTTGGTACAACCCATATTGGGGAATTATAGGGGCTTTTGCTTGGACGTATTATACCATTATCTAATAGATTCTTTATTTCATTGTTCACAAAAGTATTAACGGACAAGGGGTATGGGTACTGTTTACTCCATATGGGAGTTTCAACAATTGTGCGTATTTCAGCTTTAACATCCGTTCTAAAGGGTAAATTTGTATTTATATTTGAATGAATTTTTTCGATTTCATTCTTTGTTTCTGTTTTCAAATATTCAAGATTTCCATTTTTTAAATTATTATAAGCGGTATTATTCTTCGCTGGCTTTCTAGGATCTTTTTGTCCTAGAGTAGTACTTAAATTACATAATTGCTGGCATAATTCATCAGCGAGCGCCATAGGAGCATTTGAACTTCCCAAGGTAGTATTAAAATTTCCATTATTATTTTCAATATAAATTTTTTCCGTTTTGTGATTATATTTTAATATTTCATTCTTTAAATCTATTACAATTCCTGCTTTTTTCAAAATATTAAGCCCTATTAGCATATCTGCTTCTAAATTTTCTATTACGTAAAATCTCTGTATCGTATTGAAGATATTTACATCACTATAATCTTCAATAATGGTGAATCCGTTAATTGTTTTTACTCTTTTAATTATATCTAATTTATCTCTATATAAAAAAGTGTTTGTTTGCAATAGCAACAAGTGGCTTCTGTGTCAATTAGGACTTTTAGTTTTCTTCCTGTTACTCCAGTACCTATAAATGTATGGGAGTCCTGTCTTCAGTCTAAAAAAGCTTGTTCTTGAATATTATTTATGCGTTGAATTTTAGATGGAGGTTGTGGTGTTCTTTAATGTTCTTCAAAATTCCGTTTGGCGTATGTTTGTTCGTGTTGAGTTTGTTTGTGGATACTGGCATCCACGTCCATTGGTTCAGGTTGGTTTCTTTGGTATCCTTGATTAAATCTTTGTACGTATTGTTGGTTATTTTTGTTCTGGAATCCTTGGTTATATCTTTGTGCATATTGTTGGTTATTTTTGTTTACTTGAGGGAATCTTAAATTGTTCTGGAACTGGTTATTTGTGAAGTTTAGAGGAGATGTTTGAGGATTATGAACTTGCAATTTTACTGGGTTCGGCTGAGCCTGACTCCTACTGAATTGGAAAGCAAAATTTGCTCTCATATTGTTTGAATTTAATTCTAGAGCTTTCGCTAAAGCATTTGGTAAATCAGATGGGGCTAACGAGAACAAAATGTTTAATAGGGAACCGTTAAGTCCTGAAATGAATATTCTCAAGGCACTTTTCCTGTGTTGGTCATTAAGTTGATCTAGTCCCTTATTTGAACCATGTGACATTATCGTCTTATAATTTATCAAAGTCAATTTTTTATTGACTTCGTTATAATAATCAATAATGGACAAGTTTCCTTGTCGAAGAATGCTTATCTCTTGTTCAAGGATATGGATTGGTCGCCTATCGGCATAGGCGAAATCCAAGCGACTTATGATCGCGTCAAAATTGAGGACCGTTCCGTGATTTGTAAGAACGTCATTTGCGTATTGTATTATTTTGTTTCTTAATATCGTTAATGCGGCAAAGTATCTTTTGCTACCACGGTTATACAAAGACGTTGAGTTATGGGCGGCTTCTCGCCAACTAACGTATGCTTCAGGTCTTCCTGCAAACTCCGGTAAGGATTTTATTACCTCTAATGATTCGTCGCATCTAACATTTGCGTCAATAGTCTGTACTGTGTATTCTGTTATATTATCTCTCGTCGTTAATTGAGTTATTTGATTTTTCAAAAGTTCTATCTCATTTTGTAACGAAATTGTATTCCTTTTTATTAATTCTGAAATAATTTCTGCTGTGAGCATTCCTGTGGTATTGCTTGCTACACTCATTTTGCTAAATTTTTCTATAATTTTATCCAGTTTCACTAATATCACTATGATACATTCACTCAAATTTTTCTCAAAGGATTTGTGTCAATCGTCTGTCGTATTCTAACAATTAAGTATGTGTATTCTTATTAAAGTCTTATATATATATATTATATACTGTATTATATTATGTTATATATATATTTTACTTATACTGTTCTTAAAAATAAACTTACGAGTATCTTTTTTTTCTGTGGTTGTTGTTGCTATTACCGCTGTTCTGCTGTAGTTGCTTCTGCCGTTGTTGCTGCCACTGCTGCCGCTCCGCTGTAGTTGTTTCTGTACACTATTTTCGCTGTTGTTGGTTTTTATACTCTCGCAACAATGTTGCTAACGAGAGTATTATAGTTTTGTTCACATAACGGTTGTTTGTAAGTCCTAAAACTAAAAGAGTCAGATATAGGGTTATATATACCAAAGTGATCAGGGCGACGAGTAGAGTCGAAATCCGGATGTCTGTCTGTCCGTCCGTCCGTCTGTCCGTCCGTCTGTCCGTCCGTCCGTGCAAGCTGTAACTTGAGTAAAAATTGAGATATCATGATGAAACTTGGCACACGTATTCCTTGGCTCCATAAGAAGGTTAAGTTCGAAGATAGGCAAAATCGGCCCACTGTCACGCCCACAAAATGGCGGAAACCGAAAACCTATATAGTGTCATAACTAAGCCATAAATAAAGATATTAAAGTGAAATTTGGCACAAAGGATCGCATTAGGGAGGGGTATAATTGGACGTAATGTTTTTGGAAAAGTGGGCGTGGCCCCGCCCCCTACTAAGCTTTTTGTACATATCTCGGAAACTACTATAGCTATGTCAACCAAACTCTATATAGTCGTTTCCTTCAGGCATTTCCATATATAGTTCAAAAATGGAAGAAATCGGATAATAACCACGCCCACCTCCCATACAAAGGTTATGTTGAAAATCACTAAAAGTGCGTTAACCGACTAACAAAAAACGTCAGAAACACTAAATTTTACAGAAGAAATTGCAGAAGGAAGCTGCACCCAGGCTTTTTTTTTAATTGAAAATGGGCGTGGCCTCGCCCATTTATGGACCAAAAACCGTATCTCAGGAACTACTACACCGATTTCAATGAAATTCGGTATATAATATTTTCTTAACACCCTGATGACATGTACGAAATATGGGTGAAATCGGTTCACAACCACGCCTTCTTCCAATATAACGCTATTTTGAATTCCATCTGATGCCTTTTCTGTATAATCAGAGAACGTATAATATAGAGAAGGTTCAACTACGGACAAGCGTGTGAACTGTCAAGAGCCATGAATTTTCTATTAGTGGATTTCACCACTTTTGGCTCGGCAGGAGAAATTTTAACAGAAATGAGTGAACAGAGCTGAGCATTGAATGAAAATTATGCTCAGAAATATACATTGCTTTTACAGACGCATGTTGGCCTTTTGGCTTATATTTTTATACTTTTACATGCTATCATATCAATTGATATGAATATAATTTTGCGAATTTTTGCGAATTCATGCAAAATTGATAACATTATTATTAAATCATGCTATTTTCATGGTAATATTTGTAGTTAATGGGCAAATGAGCTACTTTTTAAACATTCCTTATCTTTGATAATATTATATAATTTCGTATGCATGTATATATGCTATATACATACATGAAATATTATCGTAATATCCTAAAAACATAATATATTACCAAAATAATATATGAAATCATACCTCTTATCATTTACGGATAATGAAATCTCGATTATCACTTTATCATGCGAGAGTATAAAATGTTCGGTGACACCCGAACTTAGCCCTTCCTTACTTGTTTAATATTTGCCTTGTTGTGGTTCCGAAATATCTCGGTTTTTGTGCTTTCTTTTTAATAATTTCCTTGTTGTTGCTTTGCCAGATATTTGTTGTTATTGATGTTAAATATATTTTAGTGGTACTTGTTGTTGTAAACTTTGTTATGTTTAATATCTTATTATTTTGTTGTTATTACAATGTTTTTATTGTTGTTGTTGTGCTGTTTTATTTCTTGTTTTTTATTATTATTTACTTTCAAAATTTTTATATATATATATTTTTTTAAGTTTATTTTAGTTTATAAAAGTTTTAATTTGTTTTATTTTTTTTCTCCCTTTCCTTTTCTGGGATACTCGATTAATTTTTTTTACACTTTTTTCTCCCTTTAATGGGATATTCGATTTATAGGTTTGTTTCCGTTACCTTTGTTGATTCGGGTAACCTTATGGAAACTTGGTGGTTTATATTATTTTTTATGGACCCACACTTCCTATATGGACATCCGTGTCCTTTTAGTGGAGTCGAACCACACTTGATGAAGGATATTTTTGTGCGGGTAACTGCTCGGGCGCCAATTAATTTTTAATTTGCTTTATTGGTTTTTTTAAAAAGTAACTTATAACTATCGCTTATAACTTATAACTCTCGCTTATGACTTATAACTCTTAACTGCCCTATTTATCTCTTAATTTTAGTTCTTATAGTATTATAATGCTGATCATGCAAAAAGGATGGCTGTGGCATTTCTTGTTGCGTGATCAAGTTCTTCTTGTAATTGTATTCCAATAGATTTTATGATGACTTTGCAAATTGGCTATTGTCGATTTTAATATTCTTTGTTTACGTTAATTCTATTTGTTATGATAGGCGGTTGGCTTGATCCTATGGATGAATGTGGTGTCGACTTACATCACATATGTGTCTACTAGAGATGAATGGGATAGGGGTTTATTTTAGTGGGTTTGGGTTGCATTAACTTACATATAACTATATTTTAACCAAGTTACAACTTGCAAGGACGGACGGACATACAGGCAGACAGTCCGTCACCCGGATTTCCACTTTTCTTGGCATCTTAATCATTTATATATGCAGTCGAGTCGCGATAATTCGTACCCCGCTAATTAAAAATTCTCAATAATTCGTAAAGATTTGATAGTTCGTAAAAATTTCATACATTTTGGTGCCCACGTTAATTCGTAATATTTTTCGCAACGCAAACCGCTTATAAATCGTAATTTTGTTTCGTAACGTCTTATAATTCGTAATGCAATGTGAAATTTTTGGCAGTTAAGTCAACGTTAGGTTTTTAGACAGTTATGCCGCCTTTATGTCGCTATACATGCTAAATTTTATGCAGTCTCTTATTATTTTCGTTCAGTTTACTGATTTTTTCTCAAGCGTAACATTGATGCGTAAAAATGTCGAAAAAACAAGTGATTATTTCATTCATTGATAATGGAATAAAAAAAATTTAAGCGGCAAAACAATTTAATATCGCTCCATCAACATTAACATCAATTCTATATAGAAAAGAATTTATTATGCAAACATCATCTCATAGTAAACAGAAACGTCAGAAACAAGCTGAATATCCGAATATAGATATCTTGTGGTTTACACAATGCCGTCAAAGTAATGTTTCCATTGGAGGCGAGTTATTAAATGAAAAGGCTTTGTTTTTTGCCAAAGCTATGAGTATAATGGATTTTTAGGCAAGCAGTGGTTGGCTAGATCGTTTTAAAAAGCGGAACGAAACCACATTTAAAAAAATGTGCGGCGAAAGTTCTTCTGTTAGTGAAGACGTATGCTGTGAATGGAAGGAAAAGTTGAGTGATTTGATAGAAGATTACGAACCCAAGAATATATTTAATGCTGATGAAACTGGGTTGCTTTATAAATGTTTGCTAGACCGAACCTATTGCTTTAAAAATGATAAATGTCATGGGGGTAAGTATAGTAAAGATCGAGTGACCATTTTATTTGCTGTAAACATGGATGGCACCGAAAAACTTAAGCCTCTATTAATCGGAAAGTCAGCAAAGCCAAGGTGCTTAAAAAAATATATGTGACACCATGGCAGCTGATAATCGAATGATATTGCTATTCATAGACAATTGTACGGCGCATAATGGCTTCCCTGAGGGAAGTTCCCTCATCTTAGCCACTTAAACTGATTTTTAACAGCTATGGAAATTTCTTATAAAGCTTGGAAAAATATCGGGTGATTTTTTAAGAGCTTGATAACTTTTTTTAAAAAAAAAACGCATAAAATTTGCAAAATCTCATCGGTTCTTTATTTGAAACGTTAGATTGGTTCATGACATTTACTTTTGAAGATAATTTCATTTAAATGTTGACCGCGGCTGCGTCTTAGGTGGTCCATTCGGAAAGTCCAATTTTGGGCAACTTTTTCGAGCATTTCGGCCGGAATAGCCCGAATTTCTTCGGAAATGTTGTCTTCCAAAGCTGGAATAGTTGCTGGCTTATTTCTGTAGACTTTAGACTTGACGTAGCCCCACAAAAAATAGTCTAAAGGCGTTAAATCGCATGATCTTGGTGGCCAATTGGCTTAATTTTTTGTTATATACTGTTTAATTCGTTTTTAATAAATAAAATGTACGAATGAATGTACATATGTACTAATGTTGATTTGTTAAGTTCAACAATAAAGAAATATTTAAACATTATCTATATAAAAGCCCTGTTAATTCGAATTTTTCCTCGTTGAGCCTCGTTAAATGGAAATCTCGGTAAGTCGAAGTCCCGCGTAATTCGTAAAAAATATGATCCCGGTGCCATTACGAATTATCTCGACTCGACTGTATATAATCCTATGTCTATCTCGAATAGTTAAGATGATATTTACAACCGTTAGATGAATAAAATTATTATTATCTGTAGCAACAGGTTGCAAGAGTATAAATGTAATTTACGGGCGATCTAAGCCCTGAAAAAGGAAAGGAAGGGGCGCGGTTGAGTTTTTGAAGGTAAAAATCGATTTCCAGCAAAACTGCGAGCCTTATAGAAAAAAGTTATATTGCGCTGTTATATGAAGAGATCTATAACTTTTGTATACAGACTTTTTTCATATAACCTCAAAACTATGTGAAAAATTCAAATAACTAAGTTTTTGGGTTTTTTATTTTCATCTTGTAAATATAATTTTTTTATTTCAATAAATGTAGAGTAAACTTACTTGCTTATGTCCCTGATAATAATTGTTGTGTATACCTAACGGTTGTTTGTATCACCTAAAAATAAGCTAGTTAAATATAAGGTTATATAGTACATACAAATAATGAGTGGCGTAGCTACTCAGGGGTATGCGGGGCAGTGCTCCGGGGTCCTCAAACTCAAGGCGCCCTCGAATGCTTACCTGAAATCTCGTTCGAACTGAACTTTTGGAAATTTCTCCAATTTTCAATATAAATATGACAGGTTGCATTCCCACTTTAATCATGACAACTCATTTGGGAGAAATTCAACAGTTATGCTTAGGGAATCCCCCTAATTCATAAATTCTTTCAGTAAGTTGGCAGTGTTGTCAATTTGACGGATAAGTGATATAAACATTTTATTGTGAATTTGAGTTAAGATTTTTTTTCGAGAACGATTAAAAAATTAATGCAGTATCAGGAGTAAGTAAACTAACGTCAATAAACTTTTTTGTATTAGTCAATATAGTGGTTCAAGTTTATTTGATTTTACCCCTCATATTGACGTCCGTTAAGTTAATAAATCGTGCCAAATCTATAAATTTCGGCTACAGCTCATTGTATAACGCGAAAAATCGTGAAAATGCAAGTCATCTGAAGTGGGTACATTAATTCAGGTCTGCAATAAAACTGAGTTATTTTGATATTATCAAAGCATTATCAGAAATAGTTCTAAGGAGTCGTAATAAAGATGAGCGTTGTGAAGCAGAGAGTATTAAGAAAAAATTCTGAATTTCGAGTTTGTGTTGCTTTGCGAATTTTTGCACAGTGCATTGAACCACATCAATTATACATCCAGAACTTTATAAAAATGCGATCTTCAATGTGGGCGAGGCGAGTAAAGTTTTAGCAGAGACCGAAGCAAAGTTTCAAATTTATAGAAATGATTTCGAATTAATCAAGTGCAGAGCCAGAGAAACTGCGAAAAAATATGGTATTGATACCCATTTTCAGGAAAAAAGGCGAAGAAAAATTTAAAAGCATTTTTCTGAATTTGCAGCTGATCATCAATTTTCAGTCCGAAGAAAAATATTTATTTGATTTTCTAACACCAACATTTTTATTACATATTGATGAAGCAACTTTATTACAAAAATGTGACGAATTCCAAAGTAAATATTCGGATATAATAGAACTTAGTTTTTCACTTCAATTTATTAATATTTACTATCTATGTAGTTTTACCTCAACTAACTCATGCACTCTTCTCCAATTATGCAAGGAAATAATGAACAAATATGGAGTGTTAGAATGCAACCTAACGGAAGTTTTTCAGCAATGTTATTATCTTTTATATTTCCTGTCACTTCTGCAGCAGCTGAAAAGTCATTTAGCAAATTAAAAACAATAAAAAAATTTTTACGAAATAATACGGGCCAAACTTGACTACGACATTTATCGCTAATAACAATTGAAAACAAAAACGCAACAAGCCTGGATTTAAACAAATACTACTTTTGCGAAAACAATTAAAAACAAGTTTTTGAGCAGTCCGTGCAGCAGAAATATGCTTTGAAGTAAACTAGTACAACAGAGTTCTTTCGAAAGATTAATTAAATCGCATTATGAATAAATATGTATGTACACAAATGTACCTCTAAACTTTTGACATTGTTATAAAATAGCAATTAATAAATAATACGTGATCAACACTTAATAATTTGAAGTTTTATTTATTTTCTTTCACAAATTTCGAACCATTTGATATTTCAAACACTGGATAATTCGTAATATTTTAAGAGTCCCTCGAGTTTCAAATTAACGAGAGTCGACCGTAGAAACTCGGCGAAAATGTTTCTTTAATAATAATATAGCTTTGTGTCAAAAATGGGTTGAATCGTATCAATGAATTCCTTAGCCCCCATATATGTATCTAATAGAAAAATTTCTGAACTTCTAGTTGACTTTATACCACCTACATATCGTCACCTGAAATGCAAAATAACGTAACAACATTTTCGGAAATTTACAGTGGCATGAATGAAACACGAAATAAAATGGAACATGAGTGAAACAAAATTTTAATATTGGTTAAAACTAGTTTATATTTGATCGGAGAACCAGAACATGTTCAACATATGTAATATTATGTATGTAATTTGAAGTAGTGAAGCGTAATCAATAAGACATTCAATTTCGAATTTTTTGATGATACGTTATTTTGCATTTCAGGTGACGATATGTATGTATGTTTATCGGCCACGGTGCTAGTTATCTTAACGAAATTGACAGAGGGTGGTTTTCTAACAGCAGTGTATCTTTGCGCTTGAAATTTATAAAATCGAGTGAGAACTTGCTTAAGCCCCCATATACCTGATATTCTTAATTTTGAAACATCCGGCTCATTTTATTCTAAATATAGTGTGTTTTATATATTTATAAAATTGGTGAAAATAAATTCTCAAGTATATCTGAGCAATGACAAAAGTCAATGCAATCAGCCCTTCCACTTCTCTGTCACAATATATCATATATAATGATTGCAAACATTCCCCATGACTTTAAACCATTTAGGTTGCTAAAAATGCGCGATATTTTTTTAAATTAAATGGAAGAAGTAAGTTCGGGTGTAGCCAAACATGTTGTACTCTCGCAACTTGCAAGCATTGAAGCCAAGGAAGTACTTTCTGCTACATTAGACCTGTTAGTTAAGTGGGGTCAGGGCGAGCTTTTACCCCATATTATTTATTCTTATTATTTATTCTAAACACAAGTATGCACCGTTATAAGAAAAAAACCGAATTCTCAATTTTATTAAGATAACTCGCTTATTGGCCGATATAATTATGTGGTCACCCCAAAGTTCGAAAATATTTATATTAGGTATACATATGTATGTGGGCTAAGGCAAGCATGAATTTCAATTATAAATCTGACACATTCACGAATACTTTCGCGTGTTTTCCAAATAACGGTACATCTTTGTGCCTAAAATGGATGAAATCGGAGGAAACTTGTCCTTGCGCGATATAGCTACTATCAGGATTTTCAAATATCCGATTTGACATTATCCCGCATATAGTAGTGGTGCTAAGCAAGGTACCATAATGAAACTCATAGTTCATCTCTTTCTATTAATAATAACTGGTAATGGCAAAAATAAATAAAAGCAGCAGTTGGTTGGTGTGCCTTAACAAAGTTAACGAATGTAAATATTGGGTAAATTCAAGTTATAGCCGAATTTATGTGATATTAGAATACAAATTACCCAAACCCCCATATACAACATACATACAAGTATAATGATTTTAATTATTCTAAAAAACCCTATGCTGAATATGACGGTCAGTGTACGATTTATATAATTAAAAATTAGTGTCTCTAGGCCGTCTCTTTCTCTGCTTCCATCATAGCATATATGTACATGGTGCCTCAAAATCAAAGGTTAAAATTTGCCGCGTAATTAAAATACTATTCTAATCATATTTCGAATATTTCAATAATTTTGAAATATTGTTTACACGTTGTAATAATAAGGCACGTTGTTCTATCGTACAGCTCAACATTTTTACTACACTTAAGCCATCAGTCGATTTGTTTTTGGGTTTTTGGAGAGTTGACCACACGTTACTACACAAATGGCGGCAAACTTAAATATTGTGCTAAGTTTGGGCCACAGTATTTAATTCCAATCTTGCGTTAATTTTGGGACAATGATTTACTACTTTCCACCTGGCCGGCTTCGATACTTGCAAGTTGTAAGAGTATAAAATGATTATTTGCACCCAAACCCTTCTTTACTTGTTTCAATGTGTGTTTTTGAAAACAGGGTTTTGATTACAATGCTTCTGTATTTGATGGCAGTTCTCTGAAGTTGCTTCTGTATTGTATGAAGAGAAATTTTAACTTCGTTTGGACTGAGCTGTGGTTTTTTTTTTCAAAGAGGAGAACAAAATATTTTTTATTTAAGTTAAGTAGATGCCACGTGTTTCCTCTTTATTTCTGGCTTGACACCTACGTTTCCTATTTCTGCATAATGGTCAGACTCGTATTTACATATTTTCAGATTCTATACTATTGCAACCTGTTGCTTGTTATATATGTATATATAAATAATCAGGATGACGAGAAAAGTTGAAATCTGGATGACTGTCTGTCTGTTCCTCCGTCTGCCCCTGTAAGCTGTAATTTGAGTAAACATTAAGATATCTTGATGAAACTTGGTATGAGGATTTCTTGGAACAAAAAAATTTCGAGTTCGTAGATGGACGTCATCGCACCACTGCCACGCCCACAAATCGTCATTAACCAAGAACTGATAAAGTGTCATAACTAAACATAATAACATAATACGTATTTGTCTCCTAAACTACAGAACCTTCAACAACCAAATTACTGTGCGCAAATACTATAAGAAATCCTATCGACAGTGTGAAAATGGATGAAATCTGAAGATAAAACCGCTTACTGTCCATATAACGATAGTGTTCAAAACTACTAAACGCGCTATAAATCAATAACTAATTACACCAGAGACATTAAATCATACCTCCAAGATGGTATAAAAGGACTTTATGGGAGCCGGTGTGAAAATTTGAACACGGACGTGGCAACGCCGATAAACCGATTTCGACTAAGTTGTGGAAATTTTCTCATTTTCTCAGTATTAAGGGCTCAAATTTTCAGAGAATTTTTTGAGGGTATTTCCAAGGAAATTTCTTGAGGGAATTGAAAAAATGAATATGTGTGGTGAGAAGAGTCGAATTAGCTATATCCGTAAGTAAAAATACTCTCGCATCATTTGAGATACCGATCTGAAATTTTACACTCGTCCGCGAATAAATAATATAATATTCTGATTATTACATCGCGTTGAAAACTATTTTATTTAATGAAACTTTCCAGATCGAAACCAAGTCCTTTTGATTTAAAAATATGTCTTCATGAAATTTGACGTTACGAATTGTTCTAGGCAACAGTATAGTTTTCGAATAAATAGAAAGTAAAGGAAAACTTGAAAAAAATCCTTAATTAAGCTCTAAATTAAGAAACGTATGTCTTAAACCACTAAAGCTACAGCAACCAAGTTCGCATAGAGCTTAATAACTTCTACCAGTAATGTGAAAAAGAATAAAATTTGATGAAAACCTCGCTCACTCCTTATATGACGGTACTGTTAAATACTACAAATTTTTCCTGCGCGATAATATGAGAAGGCTATAAATGAACCGGAATCAAAATTGGACAATGGACGCTGCATTGTCCTCTTTTAGGTGAAATTACATATCTCCGCTCCTAAAGGGACCAATTTCAAGCAAACTATGTACATAATATTCTTTTGACATTTCTATGTTACTGTGCGAAAATCAACGAAATCGGGCTATGACCAATCCTACCTCCTATATAACACAATTTTTAATTTCATTTCACTCTTATTTTTAGTATACAAATCAAAAAGCATTTAATATAACGGGATAAAACATTGCATAAAAGTGAATTTGAAGTATGTATGTCATTTTAGGACTAAAAGTTTTCCAAATCGAACTAAAGCTGTTTCAAGCACCTAGATGTCGAATATGCGGATCCCAGTACGTATAGTTGACTTTTTACCGAAAATATATGTAATTAAAATTTGGAGAGGATCCTTTTCTGATAGTAGTATTTCTGTGTGTTAAAAATAGATTGAATCGGGTCAGTACTCACTTTAACCCAATATAAAGATTTTCGAACTTCCGGTTTAGACAAATTACCTGAACAAAAAATATTCGATATTGCCAAAAATATGTGAAATTATATTATACTTATTATCATCAATTCCTCTCTTCTGGTTTAAACTAGTCAAGATAAATTTAGGGTTATACTATATACATATATATATGTATATTCGAGTTGAAATCCGCATGTCTGTCTGCCCGTCCGTCCGTCTCTCTGTGCAAGCTGGAACTTGAGTAAAAATTTAGATTTCATAATGAAACTTGGTAGACGTGTTCTTTGGTAAAAAGTGGAGGATGAGTTCCTAATGGGCGTTATCGGACCATAGCCACGCTCACAAAACGCCATTAAGTGAAAACCTATAAAGGGTTGGCATTAACAAAGAGCAGCCGTAGGCTAAAAATTAAAAAAATGGGTGTGTACATATCTCCTAAACTTCTTACTATGGTAAGCTTAAATAACAAAATTCGCACAGAACAAATTCCTTATGCACTCCTACCCACACTGTAAAAATGGGAAGATTACCCCGCCCGCTCCCCATACAACGCTTCTGTTAAAAACTACTATAAGACCCATAATTCAATGTATCACAAAACCTACTCGACAGATCGCGTCTAAATTTAGTATTTAACAAGTATGAAGGACTAAGTTCTGGTGCAACCGAACGTTTTATACTCATGCAACTTGCTGGAATCAAAACCAGGGAAATACCTTACGATGTAAAGCGTCAACCAGAGGATCGGAATCTAAGCAATTTTATATATACATTAGAGTGATTCAAAAAAAAAAAAAATTATTTTTGTTTGGTACTCGGAAAAATAGGTTCCTAGACACCTCTAAGAAAGCCTCTCCAAACATGAGTTTTTAATTGTAACGGGAAGGTCTTCCTACATTCTCTATTTTTTCTTATTATCATATAGAAAAATTTATATCTCGCTTCCAACTACTTGAAAAAATATCTTGTTCCTTAGATTTTGTAGTAAATTGAATGCTGTACAAAAAAGGTCTATTATGATTTCTTCGTAAACCCAAACGTTTAAAAGATATTAACAGTTAAAGTTTGATTATTTTTGGGAACATTTTTTATTTCTGATGAATTTTATAACTCAATGAAAAAAATTATTATGAATGATGAAACTCATAGTTTTGTAGGAAATTTACTGCTCTATAAAAATGGTCTCATATGATTTTTCGATTAAGTTAGGCGTTTACGAGATATTCATCGTCAAAGATCAATGCATATTAAGGTGGATAAAAAAAAAATTTTGGTTTTCGTTTGGTACTCCGAAAAATAGGTTCCTAGACACCTCTAAGACAGCCTATTAGTTTCATCATTCATAATATTTTTTTTTCATTGAGTTATAAAATTCATAAGAAATAAAAAATTTTCCCAAATTAATCAAACTTCAACAGTTAATATCTTTTAAACGTTTGGGTTTACGAAAAAATAATAATAGACCTTTTTTGTAGAGCATTCAATTTCCTACAAAATATAAGGAACGAGATATTTTTTCAAGTAGTTGGAAGCGAGATACAAATTTTTCTATCTGATAATAAGAAAAAATAGAAAACTGTATGTAGAAGGACCTTCCCGTTACAATTAAAAACTCATGTTTGGAGAGGCTTTCTTAGAGGTGTCTAGGAACCTATTTTTCCGAGTACCAAACAAAACAAAAAAAAAATGTTTTTGAATCACTCTAATATACAAACACCATATATAACTTATATACTGATCTACATATATGTTCGGCATAAGATTTGTTAGAAAAACTAAAATCATTATACATAGTCGTTATACAAAATCAGCCGGATGGTTGAAAATCCTGTTTATTGTTATAGAGGGGCTAGGTCAAGTATCGCCCTATTTTATCCATTTAAGGCACAATGATACACTGTTATGAGTAAAATTCGTTTTGAAATTTGCATTGAGATAACTCAAATATTAGTCGATATATCCAGCATAAAGTTACCAGGCAAATCAAAAATCTTTATGTTAGGTATATGGGGGCTCATTGAAGTATTGACCCGATTCCACCTATTTTGAATACATAGAATTACTATTGCAGGAAAAGGAATTTTATTGCATATCAACTGTAGGTACTGGGGTCCGCATATATATTTATGACAATTTTTTGTCATAAGGCGGCATACACTAAAGGCATTATTCGTGCAAAGTTTAATCCCATTATATTAATTGCTTCTTGATCTGTGTACGAGAAAGTAAAAGAATAAAGTGGAATTTAAAATTGTGCTATATGGGGAGTAGGCGTGTTTAATGTCACATTCCAAATTTTGCCGAAATCGGTCAGTCAAAAAGCGGTGGTGCCATGCCCATCGTCCAATTTTTACCCCGGCTTCAAGCCTTGTCATACCATCACGACGGCAAATATTTACGTTTTTGGCGCACTTATTGATTTCTCGCGCTTTTAGTAGTTTTAAACACTACCGTTATATGAGGAGTGAGCGGTTTCATTCATTTTCAAACCATAGCTAGGAGTTTTTGTAATATTCGTGCTGGGCGAATTTGGTTGTTGTAGTTTTATTCGTTGGAGAGATGTCACATTAAACATATTAGGGAGCGGGGGCATGCCCACTTTTTTTAAATTTTTTATCCACCGGTGCCCCTTGCTACTGCTACCCTGTACCAAATTACAGTTTTTTATCTTAATTTAGTGCTTTGTTATGGCACTTTATGTGTTTTCAGTCAATCGCGATTTTAGGACGTGGCAGAGGTTCCATTACGCCTATCTATGAGCACGATTTTTTTGTTTGTACTTGGCTACCTGTATACCAAGTTTCATCAATATATCTCAATTTTTACTCAAATTACAGCTTGCACGGACGGACAGACAACAAAACTTTAATACTCTGTAGCAACTGGTTGCAAGAGTATAATAATAATCCCATGTTCCCATATAGCACAGTATGCAAGCACTAATAAATGAGTCGGATAAAACTTTGCGCGAATAGTGTCTTTGAGACACAATATAATCAAAAATTTTCCAAATGGTCCCAAAACTATTCAAGCTCTCAGACCACAAATATGTGGATCAAAGTTTCATTTCCGAACTTTTATCCAAAGTATCCGTCAATCTGTGAGATATATTGTATAACTTCGGAGAGAATAATTTTCTAATAATAAGTTATTAGTCATGATTGTCAAAAATAAGTTGGATCGTTTTGATAATTTTTCTCCCTAAATACGCAATAGAAAGATTTTCAAAGTTCCAGTTGGCTTTAAACAGCATATTTCGGCAAATAAGTATGTTACTTATTTTAATAAAACTGATGGAGCTTATTTTTCTAATAAAGATGCATCTTGTATGTGCCTAAAATGGATAAAATCGGGTGAAAACTCGTCCTTACTTAGAATTTGCAATAATTGTAAATTTTTTTATAAATGATTTTTGTAATATATTATATTTAATTTATTTATAAAAAACTTTTTATCTATAAACTAAGACAGATATTCGAACAAAGGGGTAGCACTTGTCGTGCAAACCTGCAATTTTACAATGATACTTCTTGACGAAGAAATTACTTTTCACGACAAAATTAAAATTTGGATTTGTTTTATGTTAGATGAGCTACGTTGAAGATTTACTGGGAAGAACAGAGCTCTTGTGAGTGTAAGGATAAGCTAAGTAACCGAAATTTATTGTGACATAATAAATTAATAAATAATTAAAAAGTGGGCAAGGTTAAATGTAAGTTATTAGCAATAAAAGTAATATATTTTTCTTGAAGCATTTTCTGATCCGATGAATCACTTGCTGATCCTGAATGATGAAAGAATACAAAAATCTCAGATCGTCCGATTTAAGCTTTCAAAGTATCAAGAATCAATTATGGCCTTTAAGTCACACCATCCAAAATAACTTGGTTTGAAATGTATTATCCGTAAGCATAATATTTTGTATTAAAACAAAAATATTATCACATTAATTTAATATAACTCTCTATGAAAGTTTCAACATTTATAACTTACTTTGTAAAAAAAAATTTAAATGTGTTTGAATTTTGTTTAAAATGATAAATAATTATTAAATTTTGAGTTCCAAAAATAAACCCTGCATTTTAAGCTTTCACTAATTTAAAAGGTTTGAAAACATTAGGCTTCACTGATTTTTTTAACCCCTTTTGGCACGGACTGTATGAGCAATCACAATAACACTGACAAACTTTATACAAATGTATGTACATTCATAGAAATTTCTATCATTATCATGACAACAACAAAACCATCATCTAACAAATTCTTCTCCCCGCTCTAGATGTCTATGTCCTTAAATCTTTCTGCAACGACAAACATGGTGAGGTATGAGAACATTCATCTGTGAAGAGAATTCAAGAAACAAAAATCTACCATCTAATCTAATGCGAGTCAAGTTTTAATACGAATATTGATGTTTTTGTTATTTTGTCAAGCTATTCGTTTATGAGTGGAAATCTCATCTCATTTTTTAGAGTTTTGTCTAGCTCCACTTTGTCTTCAGCACAAATTTATCATTTTCGATAAGAATACTCGCGAATGCCTATCATTTCATCTGCTGATTTCAATACAGTTTTAAGAAAGAGCTATCTATTCTCTTTCAACATGATGCTACAGAGTATAAACGTTTTGTTTATCTAACGCTTGTTTGTATTACCTACAACTACATACTAGATATAAGTATGCAGTTACATTTATGTATACTACTTACTGTCTGTCTGTCCTCCTGTTAAGATGTCATAATGAAAAGCAGATTTCGACGCAAAAAGAGAGGACGAGTTCGTCGATGGGCGTAATCGAACCTCTGCCACACCCACGATACGAAATTTAACGAAAATAAATTAAGAAGTAAGTAAAGATACTTAACTGTAATGTGATCGCAGGTCAGTCAGGGATCGCAGTGGCAAAGTGCTTGTGGGGATAAAAATTTTGAAAAAATTGGAGGTGGCCGCGCTCTCTAAAAGGTTTAATGTGAGGTATGTGCATATGTTTTTTTTTTGTTTTTTCTTTGTTTGTTTTTATTTATTGAATCTGCTTTTTGTTTTAAAAGCCTAACAATAATTTATAAAATCTTAAATCTATTTGTTGGGTCAAGCGACATATCTATATCTAAAACAAAATAATGAAATTAATTGTAAAATATTGAATTGTTAACAATTAAATTAACAATCTACTACTTACCTTAATACTTACCATAATCTGTTACAATATTTAACGAAAGTTGAAAATGATTAGACTTACCCCTTTTTTAATACATAAGTATTTATATTACCACTAGTGTAAGCCGTTAATTTTAAGATTTAGGCTTAGCAATTAGATTAAGAGATAAAAAACTCTATTTTTGAATTGAACCGTGAAACCGAACGCACGCTTTTTCGTTACCCGAACAATTTATACGTCTTTCGCGACAGGTAATTGGAGTGATTTAAAATTGCGCACCACTATTATATTTTTCGTGTCTCAAAAACGCTTGAGAATCTTCATGGCGCCCGAGCAGGGACAAGTGCGTAATTAAAAAAAAAATTTAACTGAAATACAATTAATAGTGTAAAACAACTAATAGAGGATTAATAATTCTTTCGAACCAATTACCTGTTTCGGCTTTCGGTTTTCGGCTCGGCTAAGTGAAATTAGTGAAAAAATATATAAAATAAATATTACCCTTGTGTTATATAGTTAAACACCTAAAATAAAAAAGAAAAAAGCCGAAAAAGCAAAACATATACATATATAAAACAAGTAAGGAAGGGTAAGTTCGGGTGTCACCGAACATTTTATACTCTCGCATGATAAAGTGATAATCGAGATTTCATTATACGTTATTTACATATCTTTTAAATACCGTATTTTTGTACAGTTTTATTCCGCTATCATCATTGGTTCCTAATGTATATATTATACAGAGAAGGCATCAGATGAAATTCAAAATAGCTTTATATTGGAAGAAGGCGTGGTTGTGAACTGATTTCACCCATATTTCGTACATGTCATCAGGGTGTTAAGAAAATGTTATATACCGAATTTCATTGAAATCGGTCTAGTAGTTCCTGAGATATGGTTTTTGGTCCATAAGTGGGCGAGGCCACGCCCATTTTCAATTTTAAAAAAAAGCCTGGGTGCAGTTACCTTCTGCAATTTCTTCCGTAAAATTTAGTTTTTCTGACGTTTTTTGTTAGTCGGTTAACGCACTTTTAGTGATTTTCAACATAACCTTTGTATGGGAGGTGGGCGTGGTTATTATGCAATTTCTTCCATTTTTAAACTGTATATGGAAATGCCTGAAGGAAACGACTCTGTAGAGTTTGGTTGACATAGCTATAGTAGTTTCCGAGATTTGTACAAAAAACTTAGTAGGGGGCGGGGCCACGCCCAATTTTCCAAAAAAATTACGTCCAAATATGCCCCTCCCTAATGCGATCCTATGTGCCAAATTTCATTTTAACATCTTTATTTATGGCTTAGTTATGACACTTTATAGGTTTTCGGTTTCCGCCATTTTGTGGGCGTGGCAGTTGGCCGATTTTGCCCATCTTCGAA
The DNA here is from genome assembly GCF_016617805.1 of Bactrocera tryoni. Classification (NCBI taxonomy): domain Eukaryota; kingdom Metazoa; phylum Arthropoda; class Insecta; order Diptera; family Tephritidae; genus Bactrocera; species Bactrocera tryoni. The sequence goes on along the minus strand of NW_024395889.1, from coordinate 35,767 downwards.
CTTAACCTTCTTATGGAGCCAAAGAATACGTGTACCAAGTTTCATCATGATATCTATATTTTTACTCAAGTTACAGCTTGCACGGACGGACGGACAGACGGACGGACGGACAGACAGACATCCGGATTTCAACTCTACTCGTCACCCTGATCACTTTGGTATATATAACCCTATATCTGACTCTTTTAGTTTTAGGACTTACAAACAACCGTTATGTGAACAAAACTATAATACTCTCCTTAGCAACTTTGTTGCGAGAGTATAAAAATTATACTTTCGTACATATATGTATACTTACATTAAAGTGAAGGTGTTACTTTTAAAGTGGAGTGATCTCTATATATGCGAAAAGAAAATTTGAATACATATTTTACATCATACATGGGCGTTTTGACTCACATGAGCAGTTACTCTCAGCATACGTATTCTTACGCTCTTATTTCAGTCGCTATTGAGAGCGAAAAAACCAGTTTTGCACTGTGGGATAATGAATTGATTTTCCTGCCAGTTACGCTGCAGACAGCAACGGGGTAACATAGGTAGTCGGTATGTTGATGTGTTTTTATGCCCTAGTCTATTTTTGCCCCATTTGAAATGTATAACATAAATAAAATGTTATAATTTCAGATTCCTTTGGTGGGGTAAATTGGGAGTTGACTACTTTTACTAGCAAACTAGTTAGCGGAAATTTTAAGATAAAGTTGAAATAGTGAAGAATTATCTCTCTCAATACCCTCATATTTCTCAAAGTATTTATGGAAGGTATTATAGTGCCTCCTAAAATTATATGCCCGGGTCCTCTTTACACACATATTACACAATAGACATTGCATATTACCAAAGGCATCGGAAATCATAAAGCAATATTTGTCATTTATTTTGAACAAACACATATAGGTACGCGCATAAATAGTATCATAAAACAATCAAGCGGCGCACGATGTTGCTTCGCTGTTGTTTTTTAATCAACTGACTGCAAATGTTCTTTGTCCCATGGTAGCCACTTTACGCTCGCGGTTACCAATACATCCATACATTTCATTTGCCCATGTCTGTTTTACATCTACATTCGAGTGAGTGAAGTGATATGTACAGCAGCAAATCGTTAAAAACTAAACAAAAGAAATTATAAAAAAAGGGGGAAATTACCTACAATAAATAAAATATATGTACATACAAATTTATATAAATACACAATCAATTACGTGATATAGAGTGTGTGCTAAAAAATTTCTACTTACCTGTGCTACCAAATTTCTTAAAAGAATAAAAAAAAGTAAAGGAGAAAAAACGAAACGCGCAGTGTAGTTCCTGGAATGAAAAACATACCTGTAAATACATATTAACAAATTAAAGAAAGTGCAAGTGCAAGTGCGTAGTCAACTGAAAAAGAAACAAGCAAGAAATACATACAAGTACATACATAGTATATTGTGTGCATAAGGAAGCGGAGGCTTTGTTAACACACCAACAGTGAGTTACAAAAAATTTCTGCCAAAGCGTTTGAACAGTTTCGTGACAAAAATAATAATTATTAAAATTAAAGTGCCGGTCTACCGCTAATGTAAAAAAAAAACGCTAAAACCGTGAGTGCCGCTAAGTGTCCGTGGTGTCAAAAGTGCCGTGTGCAGTGCCGCAATAGAGGAACATATAACGTAACGTTTTCATCTCCAGTGCTGCTACATCTCCACCAACGTCTACGTCACCACCAACATTGCCGCTGTGTCAACGCCATCATCGCCGCTGCTACGCTGCGTCAACGCTATCATCGCCGCTCCTACGTCAACGTTTTCGCTGCCGCTGCTACGTCTACGTCAACGCCATCGGTGCCGCTGCATCCATACGCCATCTACGCCGACATTATCGCTGCTGCAGACCGTCGTGGGAATGCGCTGCAACTGCATCATATGACAAAGGGAAGTGAGCGCCGGCAAACAGCCGACGCACCAGGTAACGAGTGCGGATTATTAAAAGTGGTGCAAACAAACGAAACTTCAAATAAACAACAAAGTGCACACTTTCAGTTTTTGGCTCTCCCTTTTTTTCACTATTGACATACAGACATAGGCATATAACAATTTATATTATACATATATTATATACATACACCTATTTACCTATTTTCATATCTAAATGAATAAATTTAAAGTATTTTAAAATAAAGGTGAAAAAAAAATTATTAAATGCAAAATTAAATTATCACATTTTTCGCAATTTTTTCTATCCGCGTTCGCAATTATCGGTGAAATTGAAATTATCGTATAAATTGTTTTTCGCAATTTTTGTCGATCTTGGTTCGGACATTTTCCGACTAAATTACTTTATTGTGCTATTGCTCATTTTGCGCATTTATTGGCTTGGCTTTCTTATACTTGGGAATCGATATAATTTTTTTTTTTTTTTTCGTTTTCGTAACCGATTCCAAATATATTTGTTGCCAACCTGTATTGCTATTGTTCATTTCTCGTACCCTATTGGTTTGGCTTTCGTATATTTGATTTTAATTTTTTATTTAATCGATATACATATGTATATATATTTTTTCGTTTTCGTTGTCGATTCTTAATATATCTGTTGCCAACCTTTATAGTCATTTTTCGGAAATTTAATTTAAACAAGCAGCCTCTCTTCAAGTAAGGGATTGACGGACAAGACGTCAAAGAACGATTGCGAAAAGTAGTATTTTGCGCTCGGGCCTTCTCGAAAAGACTATGTCTTTAGATCCAATCGAATTGGAATGTCGTCTCGATATATTAAATTCACATAGTGAAAAATTAATGAAGTGCCAATAAAATATTGAAGAAATTGATGAAGACGACATGGCCCGAGGGGAGTTAAAGGACATCATCGTTGAAACGAAGTCCATTATAAAGTCAATTTTAGCGAAAAATAAAACTTCTTTTGCCGAAACATATTTTGTAACTTCTCACAGCGCCAGGCTCCCTAAAATGAGTTTGCCGAAATTCAAGGGAAAATATTCAGAATTCAAAAATTGTATGAGTTTGTTCGAGAGCTTGGTTCATAACGATCCAGATATCCCAGATATAGAAAAATTTAACCATTTGGTAAATTGTCTATCTGGAGAGGCTCTGGGAACAGTTAAAGCGTTTCAGATGTCGGATGAAAATTATCCGAAAGCGTTGGCAAGTCTCAAAAAAGTTTATGATAATAAATGTTTGATATTTTTCAATACAATATCTAAACTTTTTGAGCTGCGAACCATCCGCGCCTTCATTGCGATCAATGATTGATGAAGTGTCTGCTGTTTATGACTCTTTGCTATCTCTGGGCGATGAGAAGCAAATAACAAACGCCATTATAATACATACAGTTATGACAAAGGTTGACTCTGCCACCCGATCCAAGTGGGAAGAGCAACTTGACTACGATCAATTACCATTATGCGAAGCAATCCTAAATCGAAGATTCCGGCAGCTATCAGTGGAAGGACCATCAAATTCAAGGACGAAGCCCACACCAACAAGCAGTGCGAGTCATGGAAAGCAACAACAAATGAATAGGACCAAATCGGCGCTAGTTGCTGCAAACACAAGGCAGCCTAGTTGTCAACAGTGCAAATCCAAGGCCCACTAATTGACTGCCTGCCCCATTTTCAAAGCGTTTCCGGTGCTGCAGAGGTTCGAGTTCGTGAAATCGGTGCCCTTATGCATAAATTGGTTGTGTAAAGGGCACATTGTCTCTAAATGCAGAACGGATCGATGTCGTGTGTGCAGTCATTCGCATCACTCATTACTGCATCAGTATCCGGTTTCCTTCGCCGCTGCACCTCATCCGCAACCATCAACCACTCATGCCATGCATACAGCCAGTATGCCGGATCGGGTAATGTTGGCAACAGCCGAAATTTTAGTGATAACCAGCTGTGGAGATTACCTGCCTGCGGGAGCGTTGCTGGACTCAGGCCCCCAAGTCAACTTTATGACGGAGGACGTCAGCACAAAACATTAAGCGTCATTGGCATTGGCAACTCCAATACAAAGGTGGAGTCAAAACTAAGCGCGTTTGTCAAGTCGCGTTTAAATAATTATGAATTTTCGGCGGAATTCTGGGTAATGCGATGCATTTCGGCAAATCATCCAGACCATAACATCAATGTTAGTGGCTGGAAAATTCTGCACAATATTGAATTGGCGGACCCAGAATTCCACAAATCTAAAAAAGCGGATACCCTTTTGGGTGATGAAACATTTTTCGATCTTTTAGCTGTTGTCCAAATTTAAAATGGTCCTAACCAACCAACACCACATTGTATCTTGCAAATACGCCAGTAATATAAGCTCTCCTCCCAGATTACATAGCACACTATGCCAAGCTGAAGAAGACTTTACGTCAATAGATTCAGTTGTCCAAAAATTTTGAGCTCTTGAAAAATTACCTTCAGATTCAAATGGCATTAAATTCACACAAGAGCAACAAGAGTGTGAAAGCTTTTTCGTGAATATATCATTACCTCCAGAGCAAGTGTCAGTGGACCCAATTCGTTGCTGCGAAAGATGGAAACTTGTTTGCTCTCTCAAGCAACAGTTTTGGCGACAGTGGTCCAAAACATATCTGACGGGCCTTCAGGAACGCAAAAAATGGCTGCACCCCACTCGCAATCTGTAGCTCAACGACCTGGTCCTCGTCCACGAGGACAACGTGCCGCCACAGCAGTAGGTACTCGGACGCGTCGTCGCAACCGTCGAAGGGCAAGACGTCAAAGTTCGCGCCGCAGACGTGGCGACTAAGGCGGGCACAATTAAGCGTCCCATCCACAAGCTGGCCTTGCTTTTAATGGAGGTTGAAGGAACCTGATCCTGTCAAGGTGGGCGGTGTTGCGTCAAGCGACATATCTATATCTAAAACAAAATAATGAAATGAATTGTAAAATATTGAATTGTTAAAAATTAAATTAACAATCTACTACTTACCATAATCTGTTACAATATTTAACGAAAGTTAAAAATGATTAGACTTACCCCTTTTTTAATATATATTTAAATTACCACTAGTTTAAGCCGTTAGTTTTAAGATTTAGGCTTAGCAATTAGATTAAGAAATAAAGAACTCTCTTTTTGAATTGAACCGTGAAACCGAGCGCACGCTTTTTCGTTACCGGAACTATTTATACGTCTTTCGCGACAGGTAATTGGAGTGATTTAAAATTGCGCATCCCTAACTATTATATTTTTCGTGTCTCAAAAACGCTTGAGAATCTTCACTATTTAAAAATTAGACATGCTCAAGCAAGTGATTGAGCTGTTTTGGTGATACGTTGCTCCTTAGTATGCGGGCATATCTCTTCTTTTAAAGCGTGTTGATCGCAGGATTGAACCAAAGCATTAGCCAAAGGGTTTGGGTGATCTCAGAGTTTAGATTTACTTGTATTTAATTCTGCTTCTTTCTTTACCTTAAAAATACCAAGGTCTTTATGGATATTTTCATTACGCATGTATCGTGGTGAACACGTGATTGTTCTAAGCATTTTTGATTGGAATCTTTGTATTATATCAATATTAGTTGCACAGGTCGTACCTCACAGATGAATGCCATACATCCAAATCGGCTTTATGACAGCAATATATAAAATTACTTTGTTGTCTAGGCTAAGTTTGGAGTTTTCATTAAACGCTAATTTAAATTTGCAGCTCTTATCTTCATGCAAGTTATTTTGCTAGATATACCATATGTATGTTTTCTCCACGTAAGTCTTCTATCTAAGTGAACACCAAGATAAGTTACTTCATTCACTTGGGGTACTAAAATAGTATTGTTCATTTTTACTGTCGGACACACTTTTGGTCTTAGCGAAAACTTAACATGCTTACACTTTTGTTCAGGCACATTTATACGCCTGTTGGCTAGCTATTCTTCGACAGATCTTAAGTGCTCGGCTAATATTCTTGATGCTATTATGTGGCATTTGTTACGGCTCATTAAAGCTGTGTCATCCGCAAAAGTTGGAGTCAATATGTTATTAGCTTTTGGAAGATCTGCTGTATATATTATGTATGTTGGGCCTAAAACACTGCCCGGTGGTACACCAGCCCTTATTTCCCGTTCATCAGATATGAAATCTCCCAATTTTACCATAAATTGTATATTTTTTAAATACCACTCCAATGTTTTATACAACTCTAAAGGTAGAATGTTTTTAGTCTTATACGGATATAAAAGGCCTTAATGCCATACCTTATCAAACGCCTGAGCCACGTCTAGAAATAAAGCTGAACAGTACTCTCTGTGCTCAAATGTTTTTCTTATTTCGTTAGTAATTCTATTTACTTGTTCTACCGTGCTATGTTTTTCACGAAACCCGAATTGGTGCGTTGGTATTATATTATTTTCGTGGAGGAAAGAAGACTTCTTTGATAGTAACACTTTTTCAAATATTTTAGAAAGACAGGGTAGAAGACTGATTGGTCTGTATGAAGACGGCTGCATTAAATCTTTCCCAGGTTTATCTATCAAAATAAGCTGCGACTTTTTTCATGAATTAGGATAGTATCCGAGACTAAGAATTGCATTGAAGAGCAAAGAGAGCACTTCTACAACAATTTTTGGTAACTCAATTAGCATTTTTGGAGTAATACTATCATGTCCTGGTGACTTTTTTGAGTTAAGCTCTTTTATTATTGTAATAATTTCAGAAGGTGAAGCCTTAAATGACTAGAGTGACTCGTTAACTGTGTTGGGTAAGATGGACAACTCAAAGTTGTCCTTTGGGCAATTAGGTTGAAGTATCTTTTCTAGGTGATTTGGGAAACAATTAGCCTTTTCCTCGTCACTTCGAACCCAGTTTCCACCGATCTCTCATACAGGCACGTTGGAGTCAGTTGGTGGCTTCATGGAATTTGGGCTTTCCAAAGGGAATTTTGCTTGTTTATATTTGGACACAGCTTCTTTATATACATTTTAGTGTTGAATTCTTCTTCACGTTTAAGCGCTTTTCTTAAATTGCGTACAGCTGATTTTAATTGAAGCGATTTATCTGCCATTCTCGTCTTGCACGCCTTTTTTCATTTACAAGCTTTTCTATTTCTCTATTAGAGATTTTTCTGAAACCAAGCGGCTTATAGCTTTTGTGTCGTGTTGCTAAGACAGCTGCGTTAGTTATTATATCATTGAGTTCTGTTATGCTTTCGTCATTATATCTTCCTGTATTTATTTTGCGCTCAATATTAATATGGCTACTCACATATTTTTTATATTTTAGCCAATTCGTTTTATAAGATGTTAGACCCACTTTTGGATCAACGAATATAGGTTGTTCACATAATTTTATTAGTACAGGAGAGTGATCAGAAGATAAATCAGTACATGTATCAACTGTATTCTGTTACGATCACTAGGCCAATATGTTGGCTTAACAGGAGATATTATGTCACGGTTAATGTGCCTGTTTATAATAGTGTGATGCAGTTGTCGTCCTTTCGGATTAATTAGTCGTGAGCTCCAATACGTGTGTTTTGCATTGTAATTTCCACATGCTAGAAATCTATGGCCTAGTTTAAACCGAGGTGGGCAGTATATGGCGGTCAGGTTTAAATCCTCGCAGTGATTTTTTTTCATAGTTATTGTTGTAGCTTGTAATTGCGCTGTGGCATATGATTCTAATGCGTGGTGATTTAACCGATTTATAACCAACACTGCTGTTCCCAAATGCGTCTTTCCATCTGGGTGATTTGTAATATATACATACATTTGTATGTATTCTAAATCTCGGTATAAAGAAATTGTTTTTGTTCGTAAGATGAGTTTCTGACAAAACCATTACATCAATATTATTTTCATCCAGAAATCTAATAAGTTCCAATTTATGTTGGTTAGCACCGTTAGCATTCTATAAACAAATGATCAATACACTTATTTTTTACTTAAAAAAGTTTGCTACATTTGGTTTTGGGATTTGATTATTTTTTGAGACATATTTTGCATTGAAGCCATAAATTGTGTCATACATTGGGTAAGGTTGAAAATCATAGTTTCAACGCTTCAATTTGGTTAGTATTGTGGCATTGCATTTGTGCAGTATAGCCTTTTGTAGCATTGTCCCTTGTGCAGCATTGTCTTTAAGATTTACTGGTTTTGAAATAGGAACGGGTATTTCAATAGTTTCATTAGGAGGAATATTCACCATTTGACTACGACGTGCTTGACTGCCATGTGACAACTTCGATTTCAAATCTTTGTATAGAGTGCAATCCCTGTAGTTAGCAGTGTGATTTCCTCCACAATTGCTGTATTTATACTCTCGCAACAATGTTGCTAACGAGAGTATTATAGTTTTGTTCACATAACGGTTGTTTGTAAGTCCTAAAACTAAAAGAGTCAGATATAGGGTTATATATACCAAAGTGATCAGGGTGACGAGTAGAGTTGAAATCCGGATGTCTGTCTGTCCGTCCGTCCGTCTGTCCGTCCGTCCGTCCGTGCAAGCTGTAACTTGAGTAAAAATTGAGATATCATGATGACACTTGGTACACGTATTCCTTAAGTCCATAAGAAGGTTAAGTTCGAAGCTGGGCAAAATCGGCCCACTGCCACGCCCACAAAATGGCGGAAACCGAAAACATATAAAGTGTCATAACTAAGCCATAAATAAAGATGTTAAAATGAAATTTGGCACAAAGGATCGCATTAGGGAGGGGCATATTTGGACGTAATTGTTTTGGTAAAGTGGGCGTGGCCCCGCCCCCTACTAAGTTTTTTGTACATATCTCGGAAACTACTATAGCTATGTCAACCAAAGTCTACAAAGCCGTTTTCTTCAGGCATTTCCATATACAGTTCAAAAATGGAAGAAATCGGATAATAACCACGCCCACCTCCCATACAAAGGTTATGTTCAAAATCACTAAAAGTGCGTTAACCGACTAACAAAAAACGTCAGAAACACTAAATTTTACGGAAGAAGTGGCAGAAGGAAGCCGCACCCAGCCTTTTTTTAAAAATTGAAAATGGGCGTGGCGCCGCCCACTTATGGACCAAGAACCATATCTCAGGAGCTACTAAACCGATTTCAATGAAATTCGGTACATAATATTTTTTTAACACCCTGATGACATGTACGAAATATGGGTGAAATCGGTTCACAACCACGCCTTCTTCCAATATAACGCTATTTTGAATTCGATCTGATGCCTTCTCTGTATAATACGAGTATAAACATTAGGAACCAATGATGATAGCGGAATAAAACTGTACAAAAATACGGTATTTGAAAAATATGTAAATGACGTATTATGAAATCTCGATTATCACTTTACCATGCGAGAGTATAAAATGTTCGGTGACACCCGAACTTAGCCCTTCCTTACTTGTTTTTATTTAAATCCTCTTTTTTGAGAGTACATTTTGAAGTAGGATGTAGATTACCACACACCCCACACACACTGCGTAGAGTGCTTATGCTTTCGTGTGTCAATACTCTTGGCAGTTTGTACATTGTTCTGAACCATTTCTCTTGCGTGGTTCCTCAACGGTGATTCTGCGATGGAACAGATATTTTAAATTGTAAATCGGGTGTATTTCATTACTCTCGCAACAAAGTTGCTAAGGAGATTATTATAGTTTTGTTCACATAACGGTTGTTTGTAAGTCCTAAAACTAAAAGAGTCAGATATAGGGTTATATATACCAAAGTGATCAAGGTGACGAGTATAATTGAAATCCGGATGTCTGTCTGTCCGTCCGTCCGTCTGTCCGTCCGTCCGTGCAAGCTGTAACTTGAGTAAAAATTGAGATATCATGATGAAACTTGGTACACGTATTTCTTGGCTCCATAAGAAGGTTAAGTTCGAAGATGGGCAAAATTGGCCCACTGCCACGCCCACAAAATGGCGAAAACCGAAAACATATAAAGTGTCATAACTAAGCCATAAATAAAGATATTAAAGTGAAATTTGGCAAAAAAGATTGCATTAGGGAGGGGCATATTTGGATTTAATTTTTTGGGAAAGTGGGCGCGCCCCGCCCCTACTAAGTTTTTTGTACATATCTCGGAAACTACTTTATCTATGTCAACCAAACTCTATAGAGTCGTTTTCTTCAGGTATTTCCATGTACAGTTCAAAAATGGAAGAAATCGGATAATAACCACGCCCACCTCACATACAAAGGTTATTTTGAAAATCGCTAAAAGTGCGTTAACCTACTACCAAAAACGTCAGAAACACTAAATTTTACGGAAGAAATGGCAGAAGGAAGCTGCACCCAGGCTTTTTTTTTAATTTAAAATGGGCGTGTCGTCGCCCACTTATGGACCAACAACCATATCTCAGGAACTACTAATGTAATTAATTTTACAGCAAAATAAAAAAATATGTAAATTACTGATAATGAAATCTCGATTATGACTTTATCATGCGAGAGTATAAAATGTTCGGTGACACCCGAACTTAGCCCTTCCTTACTTGTTTTTTTTTTTTTTTTTAGTTGGTTACAATTTGGCATCAATTCTATTGTGAACATTGGTTTTGGCACTTTGTTCGCGTTAAAAATATTTACTATTGATTTAATGCTAAAACCACCTTCTTCCAGTGCTTCTTTAACATCGTTAGAGTCTACCGAAGACTCTATACCTTTTATGACAACAACTAGGACTTTTGAGCTCTTCAGTTGGTAAGAGTAGTAATTCTGGTTATTGTTTGACAAGTACTTTACAATATCCATGAAACTTTTTCAGTGTATGTTTGAATTTTTGTTTCATCTACATATGTTACCTTTTTTCAAGGGCACAATATGAAAGTTGTCCGTGCCTATTAAATTTCATTTGAGCTACGCTCACGGAAATATTGGAGGGGATTTGGCATTCACGCCCGTAGTGGTACGCTTTGCATCATCGTTAGGCTCCTTGCTCAGCAAGGCAAATCTGTTGCCACGAGGATTTCTGGCTTTTTACCATTTGGCGTACCTGGTTGAAATTTTTTGTTATTGACCGCTGATTTAATTGGACTCGATCTCCTTTTTACATCTACGTAGCGGTCAAAACCAGTCTGAACAGATGGCATACATTCTCACCTTGCGTTTTGTCTTCCTTCGCTGTCTGGGTGCTAGCTGGTACCTGCATAGTGTCTGCTGTTGGCGCATTTGTTGTTGCCCGATTGTTATTTACCGCTGACTGCGCTTGCTTAATTTTCATTTCGGCTGATCGCTGCGATGAGTCATCGTCGTTACATTTTTTTGCCAGGCGTTGTTTTTCTTGCCTCGACAAAGCTGAAGTAGGCATTTAAGGAACGCCTACGGCCTTGGTGATGAGCCTGCGAAGCCCTCATTATTGTTTTTGTTTTTGTTTGTTTGTTTTGTTTTTATCAATTTATTTCGTGCACTATTTGTCTATGTTTATACTATACATAATAATTTGTGAGCACTGATTTTTATTGACTGTTTGTTTTTATTTTATAATTATTGATCTGTTACTTTTTGCACAATCTGAATATACGCAGCGAATTAAAAAACCTTGGACGCCTTTACACTCCTACTAACATTGTAAAATTTAATGATATCGGAGGATAAAAAAAACTAAAAAACACGATACACTAATAAATAAATATGGCAGAGACATTTAATTTAGATTCGAGATTGGCACGAGGAGCCGTGGTCAAATTTGGTACTTAAAACTATTTTAATATTTCCATGCTACATTGTGAAAATTAGTGAAGTCAGATAAAAACACCGCCCTCTTTGCTTATACCAACATAACAAAATTTAATTCCATCTAATTCCTCTACTTTTCAGTCTGCAAATAAGCAGCAGAGAATGTTTCGGTATAACACTTTGCGCGAATAATGCTTTTGAGATATGCCAACATTTTCCAAACTAGACCAAAACTTTTTAAGTCCCAGGTACCGAATATTTGGACTCTATTCGAAAATATCGGACGATGTAGAGATATACAATAGAAATTAGAGAGAATCCTTCTCTGATAATAGTAAGTCTGTATGTCAAAAAGGGCCAATATATCCGATAGCCCCCATATACCTAATTTAACTTAATTAAATTTAGTCAGCGAGTTTTTTTCCTGAAAAAGAGGTAAAATCGGTATCGACCCGATTCTAGAGCCTCCAATTGATTAAATGTACATATCTTTCCAGTTTACAAATCAAGAAGCAGATTATATAACGGGATATAACTTTGCACAAATAATACTTTTAATGTACATATTACACATCCTGACAAAAATTGCCCAAATCCAACCGTAATTGTTCAAGCCCTTATGTAACTGCTATATTGGACCCCAATATATCATATACATATATACAATATATAACTCATACAGTACCCAATTTTAATCCATCTTAGGCACAAAGATACTCTGATATGAGAAAAATAAGCTCTCTTATTTTCATTGATATTACTCACATATTGGCCGATATACTTACGTGGTATGGTATATGATAACTATAGGTACTGGAGTCCACATATTAGGTAAATAAGGGTATGTAATATATGTACATATATATACATTTTATCTATTTTTACCTCACATTTTGCATTTTAAGGTATTTCCCTGATTTTGAATCTTGCAAGTTTCAATTGCATTTAATTTAAAATTTTTGGAAAGCTACTCAATTGAGGTTACTAAAATCACGTTTTAAATTTTTTATAAATACAGAGGATCGCCTTGCTAATCCATTTCATCGTCACGCTCGAATGTTCTCAATGATACTTATATCCATTATGTATTTTGTGAACAATCATTCAAGGTTTGGCGCCTTATGGGTTCCAAGTATTTTTGTCGAATTTCGATTCTGTATCCTCCCGCAGATATTTAGTAGAACTTCACAGACCTTCTCTATATCTAGTATTTGCGCTTGGAAGATGCTGGATGAGTTTGGTAGGCAGATAGAAATAGAAGTTTCAAGATCTTTGGAGTATATTTTGATAAATACACAGGCAGTTGGATCGCCTTGCTTTTCCATTTCATCGTTAAGCTTAAATGTTCTCAATGATACTTATATCCATTATATATTTTGTTAACAACCATTCAAGGTTTGTTAACTTATGGGTTCCAAGTATTTTTTGTCGAATTTCTATACTGTATCCTCCTGCAGATATTTAGTAGAACTTCACAGACCTTCTCTATATCTAGTATTTCCGCTTGGAAGATGCTGGCTGAGTTTGGTAGGCTGATAGAAATAGAAGTTTCAAGATCTTTGGAGTATTTTGCCACCCCCACTCCGCAGTCTATGTTGGACCCATTGGCGTAGATATATAGTAGTAGTTTCCTTTCCTATCATTACCTCTTCTCCATTCAAGTCTAGAGAGAATCCTCACCTGAAAGTGAGTGAGTACTTTTTAATTTAAATAGCACATTAGTCGGACAGGACTTGATAGCTTCGGTAATACCTGCAAATGCTGCAGTCTTTGTATATTGATAGCAGTGCTCCATAAGTTAAAATTGGTTTAATGACGGGCGTCAATGCTAAGTATTCTTTTGCAAGTATAGTAGGCCATTTACGCTTTACTTATTCGTTTTTTAATTCTAATCTTCCAATCTTAATCTTCCAATATTTTTCCGTAGGGAACCGAGACTGTACCACTGAAGGAGGGAAGATTAAATTGAAGTATTTATGTTTTACACGTGTGCAGCATCAGTTCCGTTTTACTAGAATTTATACCATGTCCGTTATTCGCGGCCCACAGGTGTAACCAGATTGTAAAAGGAAACATAGTGAATTTTCACTTACATTAATCATTTCGTTCAGGGCAGTTTCAGTTGTTCAATTCTTTATGTATGATTGTTGTGCATTCGATAATCGAGTCCTTGTGGACGAATAAACAACCGTTTCTGGCTGACTCTGGGGAACATATAAACGCAAATAACAATAAGAAACCAAAAAACAACAACGTCAAACACTTTGATGAACCGCGCTTCGACAAGGACAATGACATCGACAACAGTATATAGGACTCCAGGGTCCCTATCGGAGTGCAACGAAAATATCCTCAACGCCTCCAACCTAGAGGCTATTAGGAGTGCTCCGGGAAATGCTAACACAGCGTGTACCAAACAAAGTACACAAACCAAATGAGGATCTTTCTTAATTCGCAATAAGGAATATGATAATTTTTGTCCTTCCCCAAATCCAGGCGTTTCTGGCGGATTACTTAGCGCAAATTACGCATAATTTGCAGGTAACGTTCTTCAACCAAACTTAGCGTGCTTTTCTCGGCCTTGGCTCAAGCAGAAGCTTTCATTGGGATGATTGAGCTTTGGTTTCTACGTCTAAATCAGAAACCCATGATTCGTCATCAGTTATGACCCACTGGAACATCTCCTGAGCAATGTTAACGCGACGCAGTTTTTGGTCAAAAGTGAGCAATTTTGGCATAAGATGGAAGGCGAACCATATTAAGCATATAGTATATTCATTAGTAACTGATTTCTATGTTTGAATATTTGAAAGTTGAAGAATCAGATGTAATTCAAAATTGTGTTACATGGAAATATACCACGTCTATGGCCAGATTCAATTCACCCAATTCACATGGTATTATTACAATGGCAGGTAGGCAGCCCCACACCTTCAATTCAGTTTTGACACCGGCTTCTATTAGGCCTTACCTTACCTAGCGTAAAATTTATTGCCTCTGACCATTTTATTTATTTATTTATTGATTTATTGCACGTTTAGTAGTTTTTAACAAAACCGTGATATGAGAAAGTATGCCATTTTCATTTTCGTACTCTCAGTGGTGATAACCAGAACATATTATACGAGAATATTTGGTAGATTTAGCACTAGTAGTGTAGGAGATACAAAACCATTAGAAAGCGGAACCAGGTCCGCTTGTTCGAAACTTTTAAAACCACAGATGCCCTACTCTTTTGTGATTCAACATACCAAATAACAGCCTTAGAGCCACTTAAAAGTTTATGATTAATTGAGTTTGGTATACAGTTTCACAAAGATATCTAAATTTTTACTCCAGTTTTTCAGATCCTACTTAAACGATAGATAGTGGACAATCTTTATTTCGAGTATATTCGTGGGACTGATTGTATTAAATTTTGGTATTAATTGAGTACTGGTACGATTGGTCCCAAAATCACTCTTTTTTTCGAAAAATGGATTCGCGTTAACATCCATGCGTAAAAGGAGGCCAGAATTATGGGCCGACAACTCTTGATTTTTGCACCACGATAAGGCTTTGTCACATATTGCATTGATTCTTGCTGAGTTTTATGTAAAATTTTCAACCAATATCGTGTCACTGCTGGCTATTCAGCAAACTCAATCGACTTCTCTAGGGAAACCATTTTGAACCAATTGAAGACATTAAGTGTGAATCACCACCCGCATTGTAGGCTATTCATAGAGTTGGGAAAACTTTGGGATAAGTGCACTGGCCTAGAGGGGTTACCTTGGGACGATATAGATTTTAGTAGTATACCGAAGAAAATTCTTTCATGCAATTTTGTGAAGATAACTCATGTATTACTTGCTAGACAAATTCACTCTTTGTCAAAGATCAGCTGTACAATATCCAGTGAACTCATACATTTAATCTCGCTAATGCCATACAAAGTGCATATTGACCAATTTGCAGGCTAAAAAGTCACCCGGATAATTGAAAATTTTGTCATAAGGGTATGAGTGCTAATATGAATATTGAATAAGTTTGTAACCAGTATAGCTTTATTTCCGTTTCTATTAAATGGTTATCCCGCACAATAAAATAAAAATCTCCGTTTCGCTGAAGTTTATAATTTATATGTTTATTTAGCACGAAAATATTTTACGTTTTACAAATATTGTTTACTTATAATTAAGGGTTTTAGTTATTTAAGTAATCGACTTAAACGGTAGAATAAGATAGCGCGCCAGACCGCTGTTGCCGAAAATGCACACTATCGGGGGCGGGACGGGTGTTGTTGACCGAAAATTGAGTTGAGTGCGGACGTAAGCACGGATACTTGCAACGATGTATATAAAATATCGAATTGCTGATGTGCGCAGTGTGTCGAACGAAAATGTTAACGTGCGAATTGTATGAGACGAATGAGTTGAATCTGCTCAGGAGACCATCCTTTATGCTGAATGGGTGGATGTACAAGTGTGGTGAATTGTCTTGTGTGCGAGTGTGGTGTCGTCAAGTATTAGTGTGTGCTAGTTTTTCCGATTAAAGTGGGGGGATGCTTAACTCATTTAAACAAATATTGATACAAGTTCAACCACTTTTGACCCAAGAGATATTATTAAAAACAAAACTCACGAGCTCAGTTTTTCTTGCGTCGAAAATTTTATTTCGTGCTTTCCTACTCTTAAAAATGAACGATTTGCAATGAAAATAATTATAAAATATTTTTAAAATAAATTTAGCTTTCAGTGAAAATTTAATGGTATTCATAAATAGATGTTATAGATATAAATATATCATTGTAGGACGAAACCCTTCGGGAACGAAAGATAAAATAACAAACATTAAGGGAAAATAATTTACGGCGATCTGAAGGCGGGAAAAGGAAGTAGGCATGGTTTAATTGTAAAGAGATAAAAAATATTTAGCCCGAAATCCGGCACAACTACTAGTCCTATAAAAAAAGTTTTTTGAAAATGTTTTAAGTACTGAAAAGAGCCATAACTTTTATGTATAGACTTCTTTCACATAACCTCAAAATTCAAGTGAAAAATTTACATAAACCAGTTTTTGGGTATTTTATTTTCATCTTGTACAAACATTTTTTTCTTTCACTAAATTTAGATTCAACGAACCTTTCTATACCCTAAACACACTGAATTTTTGTTGTTTAAAATATTTATTTTTCTTTCGTTTGTGTATCTAATATCGATAAAAATACTAATTTTCAATCAAAAAATGTGAAGTCAATATTTCATATTTTCAAAAAGTAGGCTTTATATTCTCTGGAATCTCTTTATTATTATCTTTGATGGTGTTCAAAACTTACTGCGTGAACGCGCTGTTTATTTATATAGAGAACAAGTACGGAAGAGCTAAGTTCGGATGCAACCGAACATTTTATACTCTTGCAACTTGTAGGAATCAAAGCCAAAGAAATACCTTAAGATCTAAAATGTCAGCCATAGGATCGGAATTCTAGCATTTTTATATGCATACATATGTATGCAGTGTGGAGAAAAAATGAGCACAAGTTTGTGCTTCTTGCCTTTATATCTGCATAAGTATAGAAGTAGCACAGAAATTTTAAAAAGCTTTTTGTCCGAATAAAAGCGGTTAATAATATAAAAAATAAAATATCGAATTTTGCATCTTACATAAACTTTTAGAAATAAATTAATTTCTAGCACTAACCCATAACCCTTTATTATGCAAAATACTTTGTTTGACATACTTTTGAGCAAATTCTGTATAAACTCATTTGGAATGCTAAGTCATTATCGCTATATTCCTTGCTAAAACTAGTCCAGATTCGTTGGTGCTGATCGGTTTTGTTCTAATCTTCATTTGACGATTGACCACAAATTCTCAATCGGATTGTGATCAGGATTCTTACTTCAAGATCTTGGATGTTTGTTTTGGGTCGTCATCCTGTTAAAATATGACGACAAGTACTTATTTCCACAAAATCGGGTATATGGTCAGCCAAATAGGCAGATAGTTTTCTTTCCTCATTATTTCATAGAATTTTGTAAAGATACTACATGGCAGTATGTGAAGCAACCCCATACCATCAAGGCTCTTTCACCATACTTCACTATTTGTGTAACTGGTTCCTTTGGATGGCCTCCCCAATGGCAATGCCAGCAGTATTGTTTGCCAAGTAGTTGGAAATTATTGAATTTTATTCGACTGACCAGATTACAAGCTTCCAGTCATCTGCTATCTAATTTCGCTGCTTTCTAACGAATTTCAACTGCTCCTTAACATTCTATACTAACAATGCAGGTTTTTATATTTTACCGCTGCAATGTAGCCAAGGTCGAGGAGAACTCTTCTGGGGTTCCAGTTACTATAAAGCTTATTTATTTCTATAAATGCGTTCTTTGGTGTCAAGTGTTTGTTTCTGTTTGTATGTTTTATCAAAAGACGTGCTTCTGCATCCATCAGAATTTTATTGTGGCCCCTGACTTGAGATATGGGGACAATAGGACTTTAGATATCAATCGTGTTACGACCTGCTCTTGTGATGACTGCAATGCTCCACTCATTGTGTGATGATACCTTCTTAATTATTTTGAAACCCAATAAACTATTGAAAAAATATTTTTTATTTATTTATTAATAAGCTGTCATCAAGCACAGTAAAGCGTAATATCAGTTAAATCTTTTATTTAAGTCTTGAACATTGCAAACTTACATCAAACTTTAATATTTTTTATTGAATAGTTACGGGTGCTTAATTGGGTACATGTGAGTTACTTCAGTTTTATATGTGTTTTTCTAAGAATTCGATATTTTATTTTTTTATATTGGAATTGAATATGAACTAACGGGATGAAAACTTTTTCAAATTTCTTTTTTACATCTATACGTATGCAATTATAAAGACGCAAAGCACTTACTTGTAATCGTTTTTGCTACCAACTCTACATTTACTACCCTACAAGAAACTGATGATCGTTTCACTAATACACGCACATTTTTTATGTCAGAGCTGACGAAAAAATGACACTCAAATGACTGTCAATGCTTATGTTAAAAAGAGAAACCTATGAATGATATTGCTTATATATGTAAGAATGAAATAGCTTAATTATTCAACACTGTCATCATTGACAGTAAAATGAAATTTAAAATGACTGTCAATGTTGATTTTTTTTTAAATAAACACTTTTCAACACTAAACATCGTTTATCAATACTGATCTGTATGCAGAAAAGCAACCCTGAAAAAAGAGATACATACAATTCCATATATGTACGTTTATAAAATGTTGCGCAAAAAAATGTTTACTATTATTCTTGCCACAAACGAGAAGTGTCGCGCGTTAATTCAGTGAATTCTAAATCGAATTATTATATTTCATGCGTTGTTTAAGTGATTTATGTTTTGTGATTAAATCTATAGTTCCCTGATTAGGGAATGTAAAGTGCATTTAAAAAAAAATTGAGCGATCGGTGTGCCTCATGACCGGAGAGGAAAAAGACGAGGCTCTCAACTAGGTAGCAAGCCTTTTACCTATTCAAAACTTTGAGGAATGTTTGGAAGTGGAAGAAATGTTAGAGGAACCCGAGTTCGCACAATCTATGGTAAAAAACATTATTTAAAATATCAACATCTTAAAAGATACTATTTACATTTATATATTATTATTTTACAGATCAGTTATGTCCACAAACTTAAAGGGACATCGGACAATATTGAAAACTCTTTCAAATATATATTTGCAGACAACCTACTAGAGTATTTCAATTTTGATGGAAGAGGAGAAAAACAAGCATTACATATGTAAGCTAAAAATCTTCGAAGAAGTTTTAAGAGGTAAATAAGTTTAATGTAAAAGCATTAGAAAACTATTTTTAATTAATTTCAATTTTATAGTCTTTTACCAGCCACAAGGATCTTTCAATTTGGAAGAGAGTATACGGAGGTCTATTGAACGGGCTCACCACCGAAATAACCAAAAAAAAATATATTAATAGGAAAAGAAACAATTAATATAATTTTTCAATAATTTTATTTTATTTTATTACCATTATGATTTTGAAACATGAATTATATGATTTAAAATTAATGAATTATTGTGATTTAATAATAAGATATGTAAATATGTAAATTTTGAAACATGAATTATTGTGATTTGAAATATGAATTATTATGATTTAATATATTATAATGTAAAATAGATTTAAAAGGAAATTTTATAAGATATCGAGTTTAATTCTGATGTAATTAATTTTATTATATAGAGTTATATTAATTTTTTACAACATTTTTGACATACATGTTATTTTAATATTCAGATTATAAATGAATAAAGATAAAACTAATTTAAACAAAAAAAAAATGTGTCATCATTGAAAGATTTACAGTCATAAATGACAAATTGCAGCTATGTTAGCTTTTCAGTCATTATTGACAATTTTCAGCTTTGACAGATTTGTGGTCAGCAATGAACCAAGAAAAAGCATGAGAGTAAGCAGTAGAGATATATACTGATTTAATTCAGAATACCAGTGTGTTAAAGAGAGATGCAAGCTCGCACGCATGCGTTTGTTTACAACAGTTTTTTCACTAGGCCCTTAAGAAAATGATAGAAACTTTGTTCTGCGCGCTGACTGAATTTCTTTCAGCTATGACAGTCAAATGTACGTTCAGCTGACTGTCAGTGTTCTTGTAGGGTAATAACACTGGTAAACACTGTTTTTGTCACATGAACTTTGTTATGATTTTTATTTATGTTGGTGTACCCTCATTAAAAATATATAACAGTTTTGTTTCTATCACATCCAGTTTTCTTGTGACAGCTACATATTCATTGCTGACCTCATATACGTCTCTTTGTTTACATAACTGCATTTAGTCGACTGTGTAACTATTGTGTTTGCTAAATTACATTTTATTTACATTAGTTAGATCGTAAATATGCCGCGAAAGTGTTTGAACAACCCGGACAATTTTTGTTATGTGTGTGGAGAATTAACGTTTACATCTCAGCGTCGAAATTTCACATCACTAATTGAACAGTGCTATTTAGACTATTTTGGTTTTCCTGTGAAGAATCAAGACAAATCCTGGGTTGTTGTTGTGTAACGTGCGTTGAAGAAAAACTAAATGATCAGGAAAAACTCGCCTGGAAATGTTTTGTGAATATTGTTCAAAATTTTCTAGGTATCCACAAAGCGGAAAATTACAAAGATTTAATAAATGAACTTATGATATCATTTAAAGCTTTGGGGTGTAATATGTCCTTAAAAATAAATATACTGGACTCTCATCTGGATTTCTTTCCAGCAAATTTGGGTGCTGTGGGTGACGAACAAGGTGAGAGGTTCCATCAAGACATTTCCTTACTGGAGAAGCGTTATCAAGGGAAATGGAGTCCAGGAATGCTAGCAGACTATTGTTGGAGACTTTGAAGGGACCTACCGGAAATAACTCTGTAAGTGTGGCTGAATTTTGTATGTTTTGTGAAAATATATGTTTTGATGTCACAAGAAAACATGATGTGTACATTTTTTTCATTGATACTTTCGCCAGGAAAGGATTCCCTCTAAATTCCATGTGTATAGCCCATACATTGATCGATATTTTCAGTCAAAAATCAACAATAGATACTGGAGTTCACATTTCTGGTATTTCGGTGCTTGATCAGTTTTGGTTGTAATTGCATACTTAAACAGGAATATTACTGCGAATTCTAATCCCGCTATATTAATTACTTCTTGATTTGAACACTAAAAAGTGAAAGAATCAAATGGAATTAAAAACTTTATTATATTAAAAGTAGGCGCGGTAGTAGTCTGATTTCACTCTCTGTGATATGGGAATATGAGAATAATGAGATTTCACACAAAGTAGGCGGTGTCACGCTTGTCGTACAATTTTTACCCCGGCTCCCATAAAGCCTTTTCATATCATCTCGGAAGTAAATTTTAACGTCACTAGGTTAATATGGGGAGTGAGCGGTGTTATCATCTGATTTCATTTATTTTCTCTAGGAGTTCTCATCATATTTGATTCTGTAAATTTCGTTGTAGTAGCTTTAGGGGCTTAGGAAATATGTTCATTAAACTTATTAGAGTGTGGGACCACGCTCTTGCCCTTTATTAGCAGAATGCTTGGGGATATCAGTCATGCCAAAAATATCACTTTCATCAAAATAAAAACTTTTAATGCAAATTCTATACACGGTACTGTATTAACAGAACCTTATTTTTAACATAACTAAAAAATCTTTATATTAAATAGTTTGGAAAGTTTAGAACGCAATATAGGGGTTGACATTCTTAAAGAAATAAACAGCAACATGCCGATAAAGCTTTGCCTATAACACAAGCAAAACAACTACAATTAGAATCGTGGAAAACATTTCGATGTATTCTAGGAATTATTCAGACCGTATGGCAGTAGAAGAATATGTTCATGCAGAAATCGTTAACTTATTACATAATGGGATTGTGGGAGAGTTCCGCTCGCAATACAAAAATCCTTTTTGGTTTGTGGATAAAAATGGAACACGGCAAGAAAAAATCACGACTTGTGATGAACTTTAGGAAGCTTAATAGTTAAACAAGTAAGAAAGGGTTAAGGTTGGGTCTAACTGAACATTTTATACTCTTGCAACTTACAAAAATTAAAGCCAAGGAAATACCTTAAGATGAAAACTGTCAACCAGATAATCGGAATCCAAGCTCGAGTTATGCAGGTTCAATTGCATATATGTACATATACATATACATATATCATATGTATACATCTATATATATTATATGTACTATATATACTTAACTATATACAGTGGCGTAACTAGGGGGGAGGCGAAGGGGGCCGTCGCCCCGGGCGCAACATCTGGGGGGGCGGCAAAACGATCTTTGCTGTTTTCTAATATTCAGAAAAATACTTCAAATTTTTTTTTTGCATAATTTATTATAAAAGATAAAGAGTTATACACTCACAATGTAATGTAGTGATAGAACTTAAATATGTACTTTTCTAGCTTTGATCGCTGCAAAATCACATACCATATCATTGTAATTTAAAGTTGAAGCAGTTTCACATTCTATTGAGAGTATCGCAAGAATGGACAGTCTACTCTGACTCATGGTCGATCTCAAGTAAGATTTGATCAGTTTAAGTTTGCTAAAAGACCTTTCACAAGATGCAACTGATACAAGTATAGTGAGTAGTATTCTTAAAGCTGTCGCTAACGTCTTGTAGGCTTCCAGTCCCATTGAAGAAATGTATAATAAAACTTTGTTTGTTCTTCGTTTTTCTTCGCTCTCTTTAATAAAAGTAAGACGTCTTGGATGTCCCTGTATAAATCTTCGTTATCCAAGTCATCTGGATAGGATACGGCAAGTTGCTGGCATTTTTCTTTAATTTCGACTAGTTTGTCATTGTATGAGTCTTTGGTTAATTCTATAATTTTTTCAAAATCACAAAGAAAGCCAAAACGGTCATTAAGCTTTTCCAAATTTGTTTTCGATCATACAGCGTCGCATTTCTTCTTCTGAATTCAAACCAGCATCTTCATATATTTCCCCATACATATTTCGCTTCTTTCGAATTCTCTTGATAATAGTAATACCCCACTATTCGCACTTATTTTTGGCTTTGACTATTGTTTGATCGCACAAACTGGTCCTCCAATCATTCAGTTTATCCACCAAAATTTGCAGTTGTCCCAATACATGAGTGAAAGTCATTCCTTTTTCTTGTAATTTTCTTTGAACTTTTTAAAAAGATTCGAGAATTTCCGCCCAAAAAAAACAGAAGTGCGACGAAACTGAACGTTTCATTGGCATTAATGGCTAAAGCTGCGTCTTGTCTGGTATTAATATTCTCAGCAACCGAATCTCTCAATTGTTCCAGCGCCGAAATGACTTTGCCTAATTGCGTTGATTCTGGTTTAACAGCTTGAGCTTCTGAACTCCATCTGGTTTCACAATGCCTTTTGACAGTTATTTCCACGTATTGTTTCAGAATATCCCACCTGTGCGTAGAAGAGGAGAAAAAAGTAAAAAGACGCTGTATTGTACCGAAAAATGTGACTGCCTGGACATTAACGTGAGCTGCGCGAACTCCAGCCAAATTGAGAGAATGGTTGTCAAAAGGAACAAATTCAGCTTGAGGATTTAGGTCGAAAATCCTTTGCTGAACCCCTGTATGTATTCCGGCCATTGTTGGTGCGTTGTCATACGATTGCTCTCTGCAATTTTTCAGGTCTAATCCATCTACATCCAGTTTGTCTATAATGGCTTTAGTGCTTCCTTCTGCTGTTTTGATTTTTAGAGGGATGAAGTCGATGAAGACTTCTCTAATATGTACAAAATTCAGTTTCACTTCAACGAATCTAATAACTTGGGACATCTGTTCTTCATGTGCGTAATCCGGAGTTGAATCGAACATCAAACTGTAATATTTTGCACTTTACACTGAGAAATAAGATAATGACGCGTTTTCGTTCGCGTTCGCGAAAAGATGGAAATATTCCCCTAGCTCCCACATCTTTTAAAAAAAGCAAAATCCGTACCTTCCATAATGGGACTACTTTTTTCTTTTCAGAATCATTTTGAGTGACGTGATTTACATAGATACGTTACGAAATATTATATTCTGAATTACGTAGAGGATTATCATCTTCATTGTCCGTACCTATCATATCTGAACTATTTTTCTCCGTTTCGTCACTCTTTGCAAATTCTAAACAAAATTAGAAAGAAATATTAAAATAAACGTAACGAATAAAAAGATAATATTCATATTAACATAATATTATTCTACATATAATTTATAAAACGACGTTAAAAAGTACATACGTTCCTCGAAAGTTTGCTTTGAGAAATTTGGCAAAATTATAAGTAGGTCAAATGCTCTAAAATAGTCGAGAAAATGCAAGGTCTCATTTAAGGCAGATTGTTCATGCAAATTAATGTTGTTGAGGATCTAACCAGTCGTATAGAATCAAGCCTACAGAACTATCTAGCCGTGTCGTTCTTACCAATTTCATCTGCATCCTTACTGTATTCATTGTCAGTTTCTCCTTATGAGGTCGAGTCGTCGACTAAGTACTTGTTGATAAAAACTTCCATGAAATTTTTAGATTTTTCGATACTTTGGTCTTTACGCTTTTCATCTTCCGAAACTGCGCGCCACTGGATTTGTTTCGTTTCATTTTGTTACGTTTGAAGATAAGCTTTATTTGAAGTCATAAAAAATAACAGCTCCTTTGTCATAATATACTGATTATAATGCAAATGATTTAAATTATCTACTATAGTAACAGATGTTTGAATCAGTAACGACTTTCGGCAAACTGTGAGAGCGACACATTGCGACGTAGGAGTGACAAAAAAAAACAGTATCTTTATTTTTACTCTGTCGTCGCGACGTGTCACTCTTACAGTTACCCTATGCTTTGAATGTAACAAATACTTTTATTTCTCCAAATTTTTAAAAATGGTATTCAAAAACTTCAATTCGGGCAAAAACCGTATTGTGAGAATTTTGGAACTTCAGAATTTGCGTGGCTTCTAGTTCCTAAATTTTATATACTTAATATCGAAGATATTTTGTAAAAATTCACTTTTGTTCGAACCACCTCATGAAACTTGTAGGCAGGTAGATAAAGGGGGGCGGCAAAACATCCTTCACCACGGGCGCCCGAAGTTGTAGCTACGCCACTGACTATATACATTCAAAACATACACTGACCGACATATTCGACAAAAGGTTTGTTAGAATCATTATACATATATATGTAGTATATGAGAGTTGAGGTTAGTAACGATGCGACTTTGTCCCTGAGACTCATTAAGGTAGGTACCATTACTAATCATATGGAGTAAACTCACGCGGATATTAAATGTTTGTTGTTTGGGGGTTTCGCCCAATTTAATCCATTTTTAGGCACAAGGATACACTGTTATCAGTAAAATACTCTTTCTCATTTTCATAAAGATAGCTTAAATATTACTCGCATCATCTGGAAGTTCGAAAATCGTTGTGCCAGGTATTTGGGAGCAAAAGGAAGTATTGGCACGATTCACACAATATTTGACACACAACCAAACCGTTGTCAGGAAAATATTATCCCTGAATTTCAATTATATGTATATCTCGATCATTCACCGATTTTGCGGTAAAAAGTCAACTCTAAATGGATCATTTGTACAAAGTTTTATCCTGTTATATTAATTTCTTCTTGATTTCCATACCTGAAGGTGAAAAAATCAAACGAAATTTTAAATTGTGTTATAAGAGAAGTAGGCGTGGTTGCAGTTAAATTTCTTAATTTTTAACTTGGTCAAATAAGAATGTTTGAAGAATGTTATCTACCGAATTTGGTTGTAATGTCTCTGGAGTATTTATTTAGTGATTTATCGTGTTTTAAGATGTTTTTAACAATACCTTTATATAAGGACGGAGCGGAGTAATCATTTGATTTCATCCATTTTCACAATGTTGTTTTCTATTGTAATTAAAGCGAATTGTAACTGTAGTGGTCTAGAAGACATGTACACTAAACCTGTTGGAGGGCGGAGCCACGCCAACTTTTTTAAATTTTTAGCCTTTGCTACTGTAATCCTCTGTGCTAATTTAAATCTCTAGATCTTATTTTAGCACTTAGTTATGGCCCTTAAACGGGTTTCAGTTAATGGCGATTTGTGGACATGGCAGTGGTCCGATTGCGTTAATCTTTGAACTTATACTCGCTTTGTACTAAGAAACCCTCTCAGCAAGTTTTACCAAGATATCTTAATTTTTACTCAAGTTATAGTTTGTACGGACGGACAGACAGTCATCCGGCTTTCAACATTTCTCGTCATTCTGAGCATTTAATATATAAAAAGTAATGCAAAAAGTTGTAATTTTATAATTTAAGAAAGTTGGTTTTAGCCACCACTTGCCTCGGTACTAGATCTTTCACCACAAATTATTCAATAGAAAAACACAGTTTGTTCACCCGCAAAATATCTAAGAAAAAAAAACAGAGTATGTTTGGGTTTTTTTAGATGAGTAGTAAAGCCAAAATGATTCGCATAACATTTTTTTGATTGAATTATTCAATTAATTCAAATATTATGACAGAAAATAGCAAAAAAGAAAAAAAACAACAAACACATGCGGGAGCTGTAGCACACGAAAATTTTCATTAGCTCTGCTGTGCTACCGCTCCCAATTTTTTGCTACCGCTACGCCAGAGCTTAGCGCAGAATTTAATTTTTTGCTCCCGCTCCAGCTATAGTTTTTTACCTAACAAAACTCGGAGCAGAGTAGAGCACATACTTTATATTGTTATGCTAAGGCTATGCTGTGCCTCCCGACAAAGTGAGAGCGGTAGCGATAGCATAGCAATAATTTTAGAAATTTTGCTGCTACGGAGTAGTAAATGAGAACCCTGGATGTACACTCCTGGGTGGTGTGTACCGTTGCCAAGCAGTTTAGGCAGTGTCCGTGAGCTTGAGCAACCTTCTGCCGTTGCATGGCCTGCATGCTGCGAAAAATGCTGCAATGTTGTGTGGGCGCCGGCATAGGGGGCATCGGCTGCGCTGAGGTTCCGCTAGGGGTGCTGAGGACGGTGGTAGTGGTCGCGTGCCACTACTAGGTGCGGTTGAAGTGGCGGTTGACGCTGGAGTTCGAGGAGCAGGAGTTGCCACAGGGCACGGCACGGTTATAGTTGACCTCGCCGTTGCGTTGGCACTGCTGGCATATCCACATCCATTGTAATCTGTGTGGGAGGAGTAATATGGTTATAAATGTGTGTCATTAAAATGTATATGGCGATTGTGCCACGTTATGTGTCATGAATGGGTCGTCACGTAAATCGACCATTGCGTTAAGTTTTCAAATTACTTTCAAGGAGTTTTTTATTTGCGGGTTTATTACGTCGGGTTTTTGGTTATTTTATTTGCGTTACGGTAGTATCAGTGGTTTTTTCGTTATTTGCGGTTTCGTCAATGTGTGGTCTACAACATTGCTTCCGCCGTTTTTTTTTTGTAAATTTAAGGCTTTATTGTATAAAAACGGTCCAAATGTGTTTTCCCTTATTCCCTCAAAAAGATATGCTTAATTAACACATCAAATGCTTTATGATCCATTTTTTTGTAAGCTAACTCAGCCTTGTAAGCCTCTGTAAAGCGTGGACGGGTCCTCAGCCGCGCTTTTCTTGGAATTAGAAAAGAAAAGCAAAATTTCCCACAAATGTCGAGAATTCGGCTCAAAAAGTGACATTTTCAGTTGAGAATAAGTTTGGGATGCAAACAGATCTCTACAAATATTTTGTTGGGTTAATGTTGACACGAATGTCCAAGATCGATTTAATCGACCAGTGCTTGACCCTAGAGCTACTTTTTTGAAGTGGGATTTAAAGCTTTTTACTGCTGATTCTCAGAAACCACCCATATGAGGAGCGCTTGAGGGGATAAATTGCCAGTTAATACCTTGGGGAGCATACCTTTTACAATCTCTGGTGAGACTTGTTTGATAAAATCCACAAACTCCTTTTCAGTGGCTCTTAGTGCTCCAATGAAGGTTTTACCATTATCGCTCATCAGTTTTGATGGGAAGCCGCTTCGTCCGACGAAGCGAGCCAATGCCGCGAGAAAAGCCTCCTTTGTCAGATTCGTACACAGCTCGAGATACACTACTTTTTTCGTAAAACAGACAAAGACAGCCACATAGACTTTCATTAGAGTGGAGGACGTTAGCGAGGACGCCTTTATCTGAAAAGGCCCAGCAAAGTCGACACCTGTAATTGTGAAAGGCAGAGGGGAGTTGCAGCGTTCCGGTGGAAGTGCTGCCATAATCTGTGTTCGCAACTTCTGCTTGCATAGTGCAGATCTTACACATGAAAATGCATTTCTTTATTTGGGGCTTAAGACGGGGAATATAGAATTCTTGACGGACTATGTGCTGCATTAGGCGATGTTCAGCGTGAAGCATGAGTAAGTGGATATATGTAATTGAGGAGTAATGTGACAAGTTGGAATTTCTCTGCTATAATTAGAGGGCGGCTTTCGTTGTACGTCAGGCTTGAGTAAGCAAGCCTACCATTCGCACAAAGCACACCTTTCGTGTCCAAGAATGGGTTAAGAACCAAGAGTGAACTCCTTTTATCAATGGGTTTTGATTCTCTTAATAATGAGATATCACGACCGAAGTAGCGCCTTTGAGTGGATGCGATTAGCTTTGCCTTTTGGAGTTCAAGGTGCGTCAATGTACCGCATTGGGGAGATTGTGGGTGAATTTCCTTAACTTTATTTTTGAGTCGCTCTATGAACTTTAGCAGATGGGCGATAACTTGAAAGGCACGAGGGAACGATGAAAATCGCTCAAGGATGTCACTATCATCCAATGTTGCGTGAAAGCAGTCGGGGAATTTCTACTTTCTGGGGCAATTATATTGCGCATGGGGGATTTTGACCAAGAATCGGGTGATTGCGTTAACCATCGGGCGTCATTCCACCAGAGGGTGGTGGTGGCAAGGTACAGCGGCTTTCACCCTCTTGTACCTGAATCGGCAGGATTGTCAGCACTGGCTACGTGTCGCCAAGTGGCTGACCCCACTAGGTCAAGTATTTGTGACGTACGATTAGATATGTACGTTTTCCATGCATGTGGGGGTTTTTCCAAGCAGGCTAGAACTATGTCAGAATCGGACCAGAGATGCAATCTGTATTTCTTCATGTTTAAGTGGGTCTGCACTATGGAAACTAATTTTGCGGGTAGTAGGGCGCCACAGAGCTCAAGTCGAGGTAAACTTTTTTTTTAGAGGAGTCACCTTAGCTTTGCTACTAATAAATGGCTTGTGGTCGCGTTATCGCTTTGTATGCGCACATAGATAGTGGCACAGTATGCCTTCTCAGAGGCGTCACAGAAGCCGTGTAATTCGACTTTATGTTCGGGGGAATAGTTTACCCACCGTGGGATTTGTATCTGTGAGATATCGTTTAGATTGCTCGCGAACTGGGACCACTTTTCGAAACGAAGTGGTTTTACTTGTTCGTTGCAGTCGGTCCCATCTAGCCATAATTCGTGTATCAGGATTTTAGATTGTATCATAATTGTCGAAAGCCATCCTGCGGGGTCGAAAAGTTTTTCCACAGAGGATAGCGTTTGGCGTTTGGTAATGGCGGATAATGCAGATGTGACTCGGTAATGTATGAAAACTGGTCGGATATTGCATTCCATTGAATCCCCAGAGTCTTTGTTGTACTTTCCTTTTCGAATTTAAGGAAATTATTTTTTTTTTGGTATACTATATGTTTTACTGTATCGGAATGATTTGCTTTAATCTTTTTCAGTGGAAACTCTGCGGTTTTGAGGGCTCTTATAACCTGTGATAAGGATTCGTATGCTTGTGGAAGACTATGATTTTCAGACAAAATGTCAACATACCTTTACGTTTTTAACACCTGGGTTGCCTTTGTGTTGTCAGCCA
The DNA here is from genome assembly GCF_016617805.1 of Bactrocera tryoni. Lineage (NCBI taxonomy): Eukaryota > Metazoa > Arthropoda > Insecta > Diptera > Tephritidae > Bactrocera > Bactrocera tryoni. The sequence goes on along the minus strand of NW_024395889.1, from coordinate 5,733 downwards.
TTCTTGCAGTGTCTGAATGGCTAAGTATCTATAGTAGTGGACTGGTGGAGGATTTTCTGAAAATAATTCGTTGAAAATCTTGATCGTCTTTATGTACGACTATTTGTCTATACATTTTCTCGACGTCCCCGTTAAATACGTAATTGAGATAAGCAGCATTAGGTCTGGCTGAAGCGTGGGTCCCGTAAATAAAATGTCATTTAGGGAATTTCCTGAACTAGTGGATTTTGACGCATTGAAGACAACTCTTACCTTTGAAGTTTTTTTGTCTGGCTTTACTACTGCATGATGTGGCAAATAAAACAAGTAGTATTTACTTTGTATGATTTATTCGCCAGCGCTGACTTCCTCCATATGGTCTAAATGGAGGTATTCTTCTACGACCTTATCATATTCTGGTTTCAGCTCACCTTTTTTAAGTAGGTTTTTTTCCATACTTAAAAACTGTTGGATTGCAGAGGTGCGGGAATGACCTAAGGCGAGTGTGCGGGAAAATTCTGGCTTTAGTGGTAGTCGTACGACGTACCGGCCATCATCCGATCGAGTAGTTGTGCTTTTGTAAAAATTCTCACATTGATTGATACGGGGGGGAGTTCTTCTAACTCCCAATTTTTTTTAATTGCGAATTGAGGTATACGTTGGAGATTTCCTCAACTTGAGTTGTCATCGTGGCAACTGGTTCCGCAACTAGTCCACTTAAGACCCATCCGAAAATGGTATTTTGCGCCAGAAGTGTTTGTGAAATTTTCTCAATACCTTCGAGTTTTATCTGTGGTATGAGATCGCTGCCTAATAGAAGTTCTTTTGAGCGGGAAATTAGGGTAATGGGGCAGATTTTATTGGAGTTTTGAACAGGCAGTTGTAGCCTATTTTGTGCCCTAGACGCTATAAATGATCGTTCTGACCCTTGGTCTATTAAGGGCCTGAGTTTAAATAGTTCTCCTCGGTGTTCGATGGAGATGACTACTGCAGTACCCTACTGTGGTTTTTGCTATGTAGCGTTTGGGTTTTTGAGCAGCATGGTGCTTCTTTACAGTTTGAATTTGTTGTTGCAACTAAACCTGTTGCTCTTTTTATGTTTGCGCTGTTTGGGGGTGAGCTGTAAAAATTGGTAATATGTAACATCGAATGATCTTGTTTATGGCAATAATAATCGTAGTCTTTAAGCATGTGTGCATGTGATAAGCAGTTTGTGGAAAGTCTTTTTGACTTTACAAAATTGTTTCGGTCAATTATATTTACTTTCTTAAATTTCTCGCAAGATTTAAGTTTATGCTCCCCTGTGCATAGTTCGCATGACGTTTGTTTGTACTTTTCAGATGTGAACGTTTGATTTTTGAAGAAGCTTCTATTTGAGTTGTTGTTGCTACTGGCTTGGGGTTTTTGGAAGCTTCTATTAAGGTCATGGGAAAAACCTTTTGGTTTAATTATCTTTTTATCAACTCTTTCTGCGATTTCATACTGGGAAGTTAGGAAATCTTTCATTTGCTGCCACGTGGGGCATTTTTTCGTTGATGAGAGAGATTGTTCCCATAGCAATAACGATTTTTCTGATAATGCGGCGGTGCATATATTTACCAGAATTGGGTCCCACTTGTCTGTGGGAATGTTTTGTGTCGTTAAAACCGACAAAAAGTTGGAAACAGTGGATTGAAGTTTCATATATTCTACACTTGTTTCCTCTTGAATTTTGGGCATGTTCATTAATATCGTTATTTGCTTATCTACCAGTATTCGTTCGTTTCCGTACCTTTATTTCAGATCTCCCCGAGCCATATAGAAATTGTCGTCATTTAATGCGAACTGTTTTATGATGACGCCTGCTTGACCTTTTGTTTTATATCTGAGGTGATACAACTTTTGAGCAGTTGATAATTTGGATGGCTATGTAAACATTGTTCATAACCATCATGGAAATTTCAGTGTTACATGCGGACACCTTGAGGTGGATACCCGAACTTGCCTCTTGATTTTGAATTTGTGGCAGCTCTACTCTCGGAGGTGGAGTGGGTGCAACTCAGAAAATAGTTAAAATCCTATTACATCTAACAATAATAATATGCAAGGAAGCTATGCAAATGTGGTGAAAGGCAACACTGTGCAAATGCAACTGCCGCAAAATTCTCCAAATGGAGGTATTGAAACTATGATTATGACACAATTTATGTCTACTATGCAAAACATGATCCAAGATTTAATAAAATCCCAAAATCAAATGCTGCAAAGTTTATTAAGTAAAAAATGAACTTACTAAATATCTGTATATGGAATGCTAACGGTGTTAACCAACATAAATTAGAGATTATCAGATTTCTGTCTGAAAAGAATATAGATGTAATGCTTATTTCAGAAACTCATCTAACAAATAAAAATAATTTCAATATACCGGGATTTAGACTATATGTTACAAATCATCCGGATGGTAAAGCGCATGGTGACACGGCAGTGTTGATTAGAAATCGTTTAAACCACTTTGCTCTAGAATCCCATGCTACACCACAGTTACAAGCTACAACAATATCACTAAAAAATCGGGGTTGTGACTTAAACCTTACGGCTATCGAAAGCATAAGAGAAGTCAATGATATAATAACCAGCGCAGCTGTCTTAGCACCACCAAACAAAAGCTATAATCTGCTTGGTTTCAGAAAAATCTCTAATAGAGAAATAGAAATGCTTGTAAATGACGCGAATGGCAGATAAATCGCTCCCCCTCTACTCAGCTTCAATTGAAAGCTGCTGTACGTAAATTAAGAAAAGCGCTCAAACGTGAGGAAGAATTGAACACCGAAATGTATATAAAAAAGCTGTGTCCAAATTCAAACAAGCAAAATTCCCTTTGGAAAGCCCAAAAGTCCATGAACCCTCCAACTGACTCCAACATGCCAATACGAGACTTGGTTGGAAATTAGGCTCGAAGTGACGAGGAAAAGGCTAATTGTTTTGCAAATCACCTAGAAAAGGTATTTCAACCCAATTTGCCAAAGAAGAACTTTAAGTTGTCAATCTTACCCAACACAGCTAAAGAGTCGCTTGAGTCTCTTAAGACTTCACCTTCTGAAATTATTGGTATCATCAAAGAACTTAATCCAAAAAAGTCGCCGGGACATGATAAAATTTCCCCAAAAATGCTAATTGAGTTACCAATTATTGCTGTAGAGGTGCTATCTTTGCTCTTCAATGCAATTCTTAGTTTCGGATACTATCATGGAAAAAGTCGCAGATTATCTTGATAGATAAACCTGGGAAAGACTTAAAACTGTCGTCTTCATACAGACCAATTAGTCTTCTACTCTGTCTTTCAAAAGTATCCGAAAAAGTATTACTATCAAAGATGTCTCCTTTCCTCCACGAAAATAATATAATACCAATGCATCAATTCGGATCTCGTGCGAAACATGACACAATAGAGCAAGTAAATAGAATTACTAACGAGATAAGGAAAGCATTTGAGCACAGGGAGTACTGTTCAGCAATATTTCTAGATGTAGCTCAGGCGTTTGATAAGGTGTGGCACGAAGGTCTTTTATATAAGATTAAACAAATTCTACCTTTAGAATTGTATAAAACCTTGGAATCTTACTTAAAAAATAGAAAATTTATGGTAAAAGTGGGAGATTTCATATCTGATGAACGACAGATAAGGGCTGGTGTACCCTAGGGCAGAGTTTTAGGCCCAACACTATACAGCAGATCTTCCAACAGCTAATAATGTATTAACTTCAACTTTTGCGGATGACACAGCTATAGTGAGCCGTAACAAATGCCACATTTTAGCATTACGAATATTAGCGAAGCATTTATGTTCTGTCGAAGAATGGCTAGCGAACTGGCGTATAAACGTGAATGAACAGAAGTGTAAGCACATTACATTTTCGCTAAGACCAAAGATATGCCCGGCAGTAAAAATAAACAGTATTTTAGTACCCCAAGCGAATGAAGTAACATATCTTGGCATTCACCTCGATAGAAGGCTCACGTGGAGAAAACACATCTCTAGCAAAAAAAAACATGTATGAAGATTAGAGCTGCAAATTTAAATTGGCTTTTAAATAAAAACTCCAAACTTAGCCTAGACAACAAAGTGCTTTTATATAATGCGGTCATAAAGCCGATTTGGATGTATGGCATTCAACTGTGGGGTACGACCTGTGCAACTAATATTGATCTAATACAAAGGTTCCAATCAAAAATGCTTAGAACAATCACGTGTTCACCATGGTACATGCGTAACAAAAATATCCATAAAGACCTTGGTATTCCTATGGTAACAAAATAAATAGAAGAGAGCAGAATTAAATATATGTATCGGGTGATTTTTTAAGAGCTTGATAACTTTTTTTAAAAAAAAAACGCATAAAATTTGCAAAATCTCATCGGTTCTTTATTTGAAACGTTAGATTGGTTCATGACATTTACTTTTTGAAGATAATTTCATTTAAATGTTGACCGCGGCTGAGTCTTAGGTGGTCCATTCGGAAAGTCCAATTTTGGGCAACTTTTTCGAGCATTTCGGCCGGAATAGCCCGAATTTCTTCGGAAATGTTGTCTTCCAAAGCTGGAATAGTTGCTGGCTTATTTCTGTAGACTTTAGACTTGACGTAGCCCCACAAAAAATAGTCTAAAGGCGTTAAATCGCATGATCTTGGTGGCCAACTTACGGGTCCATTTCTTGAGATGAATTGTTCTCCGAAGTTTTCCCTCAAAATGGCCATAGAATCGCGAGCTGTGTGGCATGTAGCGCCATCTTGTTGAAACCACATGAGTCAACATTTAAATGAAATTATCTTCAAAAAGTAAATGTCATGAACCAGTCTAACGTTTCAAATAAAGAACCGATGAGATTTTGCAAATTTTATGCGTTTTTTTTTTTAAAAAAGTTATCAAGCTCTTAAAAAATCACCCGATATATCTAAACTCCGAGATCACCCAAACTCTTTGGCTAATGCTTTGGTACATTGCTGCGATCAAACACGACTTAAAAGAAGATGCCTGCGTATTAAAGAGCGATGTATCACAAAAACAGCTCAATCACTTGCTTGAGTCTGTCTAGTTTTTAAATAGATTTAAGATTTTATTACTTATTGTTAGGCTTTAAGAAAAAGCAGATACAAAAAATAAAATAATTAAAAAAAAAAAACAAAATGTTCTTTTTAGAGATCACTACACTTTGTACATACGCATGTATGTACATATGTATGTATTATGCTTTATTATGTTTTACACAATCCTGCTTGTTTTTGTTGATCAAAAAACAAGAGGTATTGTGGTATATATGCCAATGTGGTCTTTGAATATATTGTATAACTACGCAATCCTGCTTGTTTTTGTAATCAAAAACCAAGGGGTATTGCGGGATACATATATTACATACATATGTCAAAGTGGATACACGATTGTACAAAGTTTTAAGAATATTATTATTAAAAAAATTTCCGCCGCTTAAAAACGTACTGATGATGTGATCAGTATTAATTTTTTGACGATTTTATTTTATTTAAATGGTACCCGAGTGAATGGGGTATATTTTTTACCAGATGTGTTTCCGCGTATATTTATGTATGTACTTGTAATGTGCCCGTATGTACTTGTACATAAATATGCGTGTACACTGTACATATGTATGTATATAAGTTCGCAGTACGGATAAACCGCGAAAAGAAAATTAGCAGACACTTTATTCTCGATATAATGTACATAGGCTGCTATATATATTTCTGGCCTAGGCAACAC
>NW_024395888.1:0-16532 GCF_016617805.1 Bactrocera tryoni | reverse complement strand
ACATATAGTGCATATAGATATTTACAAAACGGAAGGCAATCTCGTGCTCACTGCTGTTGATAAATTCTCAAAATATTTTTTTTTTGTTTTGTTTCAATATCTTTTTATTTATTGAATCTGCTTTTTGTTTTAAAAGCCTAACAATAAGTTATAAAATCTTAAATCTAATTAAAAACTAGACACGCTCAAGCAAATGATTGAGCTGTTTTGGTGATACATTGCTCCTTAGTACGCGGGCATATCTCTTCTTTTAAGGCGTGTTTGACTGCAGGTGTTGCGTCAAGCGACATTTCTACAAATTTATACTTAAAATAAAAATAATAAATGAATTGTGAAATATTGAATTATACAAATTATAAAATATTGAATTATTAAAAATTAAATTAAGAAAATCTGTTATAAAATACTTATCTTAATAACACATTCTTTATGTCAATCTACTACTTACCTTAATACCATAATCTGTTACAATATTTAACGAAAGTTGAAGAGTTATACTTACCCCTTTTTTAAGACATATTTATGTTACAACTAGTTTAAGCCGTTAGTTTTAAGATTTAGGCTTGGCAATTAGATTAATTGAAATAAAGAATTCTATTGTAATTGAACCGTGAGACCGTACGCACGTGTTTTAATTTGTCGGTATTTTAACTATACGCTTTCGAGACAGGCAATTGGTGTGTTTTTTTTAGTTTCTAATCGCGCATCCCAGTTTTAGTAACGTTTTCGGATCTCAAAAAAGCTTGAGATTTTTTCATGGCGCCCGAGCAGGGACTTATGCGTGTATTCGAAAATTAAAAATAAAATATAAAATTAAAATTAACAAAAAAAAAAAATAACAAAACCATACCTGCGGTATTATTTTCGGTGCCAATTGCCTGGACAATGTTTTTTCGGTTTTCGGTCTTGTGTAGTGAAGAAAAGTGAAAATTAAACACATAAAAGAAACATAAGACAAAACATAAAACAAAGTTACAAAAACTTGATACAAAATACATATACATTTATTTAGTGCAGATACAGTGCGCAAAGTGAACAAAAAATTGATAAAATAACAATTAGTGTGGTGCAGTGATACCTAAAAAAAAAAAAAAATTTAAATACTTACCCAACTTTGCCTTCTTAAACCTACAAAAAACAAAAAAAAAAAAACAAGAAGTGCATATGTGCAAGTGACAAACATACAAAGGAGTGAAATAAATAAAAAGTGGAATTGTGAAAAGGCGCACAAGAAAATTTTGTACAAAGGGTACAGTGAGTTCGACAAAAAATCGTACCAAAGTGTTTAACCTGGTGATTAACGAGAGGGCCGTCCTAAAACGTTAAAAAAGAAAAAACAGTTTTTAAAAAACAAAAAAGCCGGTGGAAAACCTCGTTAAAAAAAAAAAAAAACTGTTTCAAGTGCCGCGTTATATATACCGGTAAAAGCAAAGTGCCGGTATAAACACCCGTTGTTGCCATACCGCCACTGCTGAAAGCGCTGCTGCCATCAACGCTGCTGCCATCAACGCTGCTGCCATCAACGCTGCTGCCATTAACACTGCTGCCATCAACGCCGCTGCCATCAACACTGCTGCCATCAACGCTGCTGCCATCAACACTGCTGCCATCAATCCGCTGCCGTCGTGGGAATGAGCTGCCGCTGCATCCTGTGCCAAAGGGACGTAAGCGCCGGCAAACAGCCGACGCACCAGGTAACGAGTGCGAATTACTGAAAGCAGTGCAAGCAAAAAATAAAACGAAAACACATACAAATAAAATTAAAATAAAAACAAGTGCGCACTTTCAGTTTTTGGCTCTTCCTTTTTTCACTTTCAATTATACTGACGTTCATAAATACATATACATATATATATATATATCTATATCTATAATAACGTATATAAATAAACATATACATTGTTAAATATATTAAGCATACGCATTCATATGTATATGCGTACGCAAGTGAATAAGGAATTTTGGGATTTTGCGGTAGCCTTATATATGAAATAAAGGTGAAAAATTCTTAATTGAAAAATTAAATTATTATATTTTTCGCAATTTTCTCGATCCGTTTTTACAATTATCGGTCGTTTTTTCGCAATTTTTGTCGATTTTTGTTCGGACATTTTCCGGTTGAATTACTTTACTGTGCTATTGCTCATTTTGCGCATTAATTGGTTTGGCTTTCGTATACTTGGGAATCGATATTATCTTTTTTTTTGTTTTCGTAACCGATTCCAAATATATTTGTTGCCAGCCTTTATTGCTATTGGTTTGGCTTTCGTATATTTGGTAATCGACATTCATTTTTTCGCTTTCATTATCGATTCTTAATATATCTGTTGCCAACCGTTATAGTCTTTTTTCGGAAATTTAATCTAAATAAGCAAAATGAGCAAGCCAAAGCCAACTCTCGCAAACCTGTCTCCAAGTAAGGAGTTGACGGACTTAAAATCGTTAAGACGTCAAAGAACGGTGGCGAAAAGTAGTATTTTGCGCATTAAAACGGGCCTTCTTGAAAAGACTATGTCTTTAGATCCAATAGAATTGGAATGTCGTTTAGATATATTAAATTCACATAGTGAAAAATTAATGAAATGCCAATCAAAGATTGAAGAAATTGATGAAGACGACATGGCCCGAGGGGAGTTAGAGGACATAATCGTTGAAACGAAGTCCATAATTAAGTCAATTTTAGCAAAAAATAAAACTGCACTGGCCGAAACCTCTTTTGTAGCTTCTCACAGCTCAAGGCTCCCTAAAATGAATTTGCCGAAATTCAAGGGAGAATATTCAGAATTCAAAAATTTTATGAGTTTGTTCGAGAGCTTGGTTCATAACGATCCAAATATCCCAGATATAGAAAAATTTAACCATTTGGTAAATTGTCTATCTGGAGAGGCTCTGGGAACAGTTAAAGCGTTTCAGATGTCGGATGAAAATTATCCGAAAGCGTTGGCAAGTCTCAAAAAAGTTTATGATAATAAATGTTTGATATTTTTTAATACAATATCTAAACTTTTTGAGCTGCCAACAATCCCAAAGCCTTCTGCGCCTTCCCTGCGTTCAATGATTGACGAAGTGTCAGCGGTATATGATTCATTGCTATCGCTGGGCGATGAAAAACAAGTAACGAACGCAATAATCATACACATTGTAATGACAAAGGTTGACCCTGCCACCCGATCCAAATGGGAAGAAGCGCTGGACTATGACAAACTGCCACTGTGGAAGGACTGTGAAGCCACTCTAAATCGAAGATACCAGCAACTATCAGCGGAAGGAGCATCCCACTCAAGGACGAAGCCCATACCAACAGGCAGTACGAGTCATGGAAAGCAACAACAAATGGATAGGACCAAATCGGCGCTAGTTGCAGCAAATACGAGGCAGCCTCTTTGCCAACAATGCAAATCGAGGGATCACCATCTAACTGCCTGCCCTACTTTCAAGGCTCTTCCGGTGCAACAGAGGTTCGAGTTCGTCAAATCGGTACACTTATGCATAAATTGCTTGCGTAAGGGACATACCGTTTCCAAATGCAGAGCGGATCGATGTCGTGTGTGCAATCGATCGCATCACACACTGTTGCACCAATATCCAGTCTCTTTCCCCGCTGCACCTCATCCGCAACCATCCACCACACATGCCATGCATATTGCGAGTATGCCGGATCGGGTAATGTTGGCAACAGCAGTAATTTTAGTGAGGACCAGCTGTGGAGATTACCTGCCTGCGAGAGCTTTGCTGGACTCAGGCTCCCAGGTCAACTTTATGATGGAGGACTTGGCACAGAAGTTGCGGATTCGACGTCAGCACAAAACATTAAGCGTAATTGGAATTGGCAATTCCAATACAAAAGTGGGGTCAAAACTAAGCGCGTTTGTCAAGTCGCGGTTAAATAATTTTGAATTTTCGGCGGAATTCTGGGTAATGCGATGCATTTCGGCAAATCATCCAGACCATAACATCAATTTTAATGGCTGGAAAATTCCACACAATATTGAATTGGCGGATCCAGAATTCCATAAATCTAAAAAAGTGGATATCCTATTGGGTGCTGAAACATTTTTCGACCTTTTAGCTGATGGCCAAATTAAAAATGGTCCTAACCAACACTTCAGAAAACCCTTTTAGGATGGATTGTATCTGGCAAATACGTCAGCAATCTAAGTTCTCCTCCCAGATTACATAGCACATTATGCCAAGCTGAAGAAGACTTCACGTCAATAGATTCAGTAGTCCAAAAATTTTGGGCTCTAGAAGAATTACCTTCAGAATCGAATGGCATTAAATTCACACCAGAGCAACAAGAGTGTGAAAATTTTTTCGTTAATACTACTCAAGTATTGCCTTCAGGACGGCTTCAAGTAAGAATGCCTTTTAAAGCTGACCGTAAGTTACTCGGTCACTCCTATGAAACCGCAGTTCGGCGGTTTCAGGCCCTGGAGAGAAGGACATTAAAAGATCCAGAACTTCGTAAAATGTATCTGGACTTTATGAATGAATATAGAGAATTGGGTCACATGAGCCCAACGAACAATAAGATCCCGAGTGAGCCACACTACTTCATTTCGCATCAATGCGTTTTAAGGCCCGAGAGTCGATCTTCAACTCAAATAGCGTTGAATGAACTTTTGATGGTAGGTCCAACCATCCAAGAAGAGTTATACTCAACTCTACTTCGTTTTCGCTTACATAAGTATGCTCTAACAGCGGACATTACTAAAATGTACCGTCAAATAATTATGCATGAAGAAGACAGAAATTGTCAGCTTATTGTGTGGAGAGAGCATCCTTCTGAGCAAATTCAAATTTTTCGTCTTAACACCGTAACATACGGCACTGCGCCTGCTCCATTTCTCGCAACACGGTGTTTGCAAATGCTCAGTGATGCCAATACAATGAAATATCCACTCGGTTCATTGGCCATCAAAAGAGACTTTTATGTTGATGATTTATTAACAGGGTCCGAAAATTTTGAGTCTCTAGATCTTTTGAGAAGTGAGGTAATTCAAATATTAAACTCGGCCGGATTCACCTTAACGAAATGGTTTTCGAACCACCCTAATTTTTTCGACAGTGATTGCACTGAAAAGTCATTAAGCTTCAATGACAAAAGTTCCACTAAAACGTTAGGAATCCATTGGTTGCCGAAAGAGGATTTGTTTCGATTTGTTTTAGATGACAATTTTAATGATCTGCGAGCTACTAAACGAAACATATTGTCAGTTTCTGCTCGCCTTTTTGATCCTCTTGGATTACTAGCCCCACTAGTCACCAAAGCAAAAATCTTATTACAAGAGCTTTGGATCCAAAAACTAGATTGGGATGAGTCGATTCCATTGCGCCTTGACACTAGCTGGCAGAACTTTAAAGCCAACCTAATGCAGCTCTGATCGATAAGCATTCCTCGTTACGTAAACGTTGAGTCGAGTGCCATCTGCCAAATACATGGCTTCTCCGACGCCTCAATAAGGGCGTACGGATGCTGCATATACATACGAAGCCAATCTGCTAGTGGTATCAAATGCATGCTGCTTACTGCAAAGTCTAGAGTGGCTCCGCTGAAGACCAAATCTCTTCCGCGTCTTGAGCTCTCGGCAGCACATCTTCTTTCGAAATTATGGTCAAGAGTAGCGCCTATGTTGAGTCGACATTTCGAAAATATTACATTTTGGACAGACTCTGAAATCGTTTTACATTGGATTAAAACACATCCATCTTCACTACAAACCTTCGTCGCAAACAGAGTGTCCGAAATCCAAGAGTTGACTGACAAAGTACATTGGCGACATGTGCCAACGAAACAAAATCCTGCGGATCAAGTGTCTCGGGGTTGTAACGTGGACGAATTGAATAATTCAATATGGTTTGGCGGTCCACAGTTCCTCCTAGAAGACCCTGCATTATGGCCAATTAATAACCACTTCCAGCTCTCACCAGAAGACGAAGCATTAGAGAAGAAGAAAACTACATTTACATTAATTTCGACTGTTGAGAAAAATTCAATATTGGACCTCATTGAAAAATTCTCTTCTCATAAAAAATTGCTTCGTGTGGTCGCATATATATTACGATGGATCAGGCGACCACCAAAATCCTCCAGGGGCCAAGATCTGACTTCAGAAGAACTAAACTTGAGCTTTCTAAAAATTGCACAGGTGGTCCAACATTCAGAATTTTCGGATGTTATTCAAAAATTGCATAAAGGCACCACCCTACCCGCAAACTTGCAAAAACTCAACCCGTTTTTGCATGAGTACTCGGATATGTCGCTGTCGTTCAAATTAATCCGAGTAGGAGGTCGCCTATTAAATGCACCTCTCCCATACGATGCCAAATTTCCGCTTTTATTAAATAAAAGTTCGCACTTCGTTATAACGTATTTACGGTTCCTGCATATTCGAAATCACCACGCTGGGGCTAAAGCGTTGGTTGCGCTTCTTCGAGAACGTATATGGCTAATTAATGCCCGAGAAGCTTGCAGTAGAACCGTAAGAAACTGTATACATTGTTTTCATTACAAGCCGAAGTTGCAAAACCAAATAATGGGAAATTTGCCAGTCGAAAGACTTCGAGCTCTACGGCCCTTTCTTATATGTGGCGTAGATTTTTGTGGTCCGATATACACAACTCTAAAAATATGCGGTCGACCACCCGTAAAAACATATATTGCAGTTTTCATTTGCTTTACGTCCAAAGCAGTACATTTAGAATTAGTTTCGGACCTTTCTTCTAATTCATTTATTCTCGCCCTAAAAAGGTTCATTGGACGCCGAGGAATGCCGACGAAGATATTCAGCGACAACGCCACCAATTTCGTCGGCGCCGATCGCAAGCTGCGCGAGCTGAAGGAGGCGTTTCTGGCAATGGGTCCAGAATTGAGGAGATTCGCAGCAGACGAAGGGTGCAGCTTCACCTATATACCACCAAGGGCGCCGCACTTCGGCGGATTGTGGGAAGCCGCGGTGAAGTCCGCCAAACACCATATCGTCCGCGTAATCGGCAACGCGCTACTCACAGCAGAGGAGCTAGCAACACTGTTGGCCGAAGTGGAGGCCATCCTCAACTCTCGCCCCCTAGTACCCCTGAGTCAAGACCCCAACGACGGCGAGGCGTTAACACCGGCACATCTACTGATAGGATGCTCCCTGCGAGCATTACCTCCAGAGAAGGTGCCAGTGGACCCAGTTCGTTGTTGCGAGAGATGGCAACTTAAAATAAAAATAATAAATGAATTGTGAAATATTGAATTATACAAATTATAAAATATTGAATTATTAAAAATTAAATTAAGAAAATCTATTATAAAATACTTATCTTAATAACACATTCTTTATGTCAATCTACTACTTACCTTAATACTTACTATAATCTTTTACAATATTTAACGAAAGTTGAAGAGTTATACTTACCCCTTTTTTAATACATATTTATATTACCACTAGTTTAAGCCGTTAGTTTTAAGATCTAGGCTTAGCAATTAGATTAAGTGAAATAAAGATTCTATTGTAATTGAACCGTGAGACCGTACGCACGTGTTTTAATTTGTCGGTATTTTAACTATACGCTTTCGAGACAGGCAATTGGTGTGTTTTTTTTAGTTTCTAATCGCGCATCCCAGTTTTAGTAACGTTTTCGGATCTCGAAAAAGCTTGAGATTTTTCAGCAGGAATGTACCAAAGCATTAGCCAAAGGGTTTGGGTGATCACGGAGTTTAGATATACATATATTAAATTTTGATGACTTCTACTTCTTTCTTTACCATAGAAATACCAAGGTCTTTATGGATATTTTCATTACGCATGTACCATGGCGAACACGTAATTGATCTAAGCATTTTTGATTGGAACCTTTGTATTATGTCTATATTAGTTGCACAGGTCGTAACCCACAGTTGAATGCCATACATCCAAATCGGCTTTATGACCGCTTTATATAAAAGCACTTTGTTGTCTAGGCTAAGTTTTAGTTTTTATTTAATAGCCAATTTAAATTTGCAGCTCTTATCTTCATGCAAGTTATTTTACTAGATAATTGTTTTCACCGCGTGAGTCTTCTATCTAGGTGAATACCAAGATAAGTTACTTCATTCGCTTGGGGTACTAAAATATTATTAATTTTTACTTCCGGACACATTTTTGGTCTAAGCGAAAATGTGACATGCTTACACTTTTGTTCATTCACATTTATACGCCAGTTGGCTAGCCATTCTTCGACAAACCTTAAGTGCTCGGCTAATATTCTTGATGCTATTATGTGGCATTTGTTACGGCTCACTAAAGCTGTGTCATCCGCAAAAGTTGAGGTCAATATGTTATTAGCTGTTGGAAGATCTGCTGTATATATGATGTATAGTGCTGAACCTAAAACACTGCCCTGGGGTACACCAGCCCTTATCTGTCTTTCATCATATATGAAATCTCCCACTTTTACCATAAATTTTCTATTTTTTAAATAAGACTCCAATGTTTTATGCAATTCTGAAGGTAGAATATTTTTAATCTTATATAAAAGGCCCTCATGCCATACCTTATCAAACGCCTGAGCCACGGCTAGAAATATAGCTGAACAGTACTCTCTGTGCTCAAATGCTTTTCTTATTTCGTTAGTAATTCTATTTACTTGCTCTATCGTGCTATGTTTTTCACGAAACCCGAATTGGTGCGTTGGTATTATATTATTTTCGTGGAGGAAAGGAGACATCTTTGATAGCAACACTTTTTCAAATATTTTAGAAAGACAGGATAGAAGACTGATTGGTCTGTATGAAGACGGCTGTGTTAAGTCTTTCCCAGGTTTGTCTATCAAGATAATCCGCGACTTTTTCCATGAATTAGGATAGTGTCCGCGATTAAGGATTGCATTGAAGATCAAAGAGAGCACTTCTACGGCAATATTTGGTAACTCAATTAGCATTTTTGGGGTAATATTATCATATCCTGGTGAAGTAGAAGTCCTAATAGACACATGCGACTCGTTTGCGGTATTGGGCGAGGTTGGCAACTCAAAGTTGCTCTTTGGGCAATTGGGTTGAAATACCTTTTCTAGGTGATTTGCAAAGCAATTTGCTTTATCCTCATCACTACGTGCCCAATTACCATTCAACTGTCTTAGAGGCATGTTGGAAGCTAATGGTGGCTTGCAAGATTTTTGGGCTTTCCAAAGGGAGTTTTGCTTGCTAGAATTTGGACACAATTTTTTTATATAACTTTCGGTGTTGTGTTCTTCTTCACGTTTAAGCGCTTTTTTAACTTTCGTACAGCAGATTTCAGTTGAAGCAGAGTTGAAGGGGAGCGATTTAACTGCCGTTCCCGCCTAGCTCGCCTTTTCTCATTTACAAGTTTCTCTATTTCATTATTGGTGATTTTTCTAAAACCAACTGGTTTATTATTTCTTTTTGGTGTTGCCAATACAGCTGCATTGCAATGTCTCTTTCTGTATTTATTTTGCAATCAATATTGATATGGCTGCTGATATACTTTCTATACTTCAACCAGTTAGTTTTATATGATGTTAGAGAAACTTTTGGCTCAAATATCATGGGCTGTTCGTATAACTTTATTAGTACAGGAGAATGATCAGATGATAAATCTGTACATGTGTCAGCTGTCATAAGCGATCTATCTATATTTTTGACTACAGGAAAATCTATTAAGTCTGGATTTTTTCTTATATCACTGGGGCAGTATGTCGGTTTACCAGGAGATATTATATCCAGCTTATTATGCTTATTCATAATAGTGTAGTACAACTGTCGTCCTTTCGGATTAATAAGACGTGATCCCCAGTACGTGTGTTTTGCGTTGTAATCTCCACTTGCTAGAAATCTTTGACCTAGTGTTCCAAAAAATTCTTTAAACTCGATTTCTGTAATTTTAAAACGAGGTGGACAGTATATAGCCGTAAGGTTTAAGTCACAACCCCGATTTTTGAGTGATATTGTTGTAGCTTGTAACTGTGGAGTAGCATGAGATTCTAGGGAACAGTGGTTTAAACGATTTCTAATCAACACTGCCGTGCCACCATGCGCCATTCTCAAAATATGCGCAGGCAAAACCAATAAAATCAAAAGCTACTCAAGACATAAAAAAACCTCTAAGGGAACTTCTCTTTCAGTTTGGAGTACCCAAAACCGTAATTTTTGATAACGAAAGGACATTCAATTCAGCGACTATTACTTTTATGTTGGAAGACATATTGAACATTCAAATTTTGAAATCCCCGCCATATAAAAGTGCAGTGAATGGCCAAATCGAGAGATTCCATTCAACACTTTCAGAGATTATGCGTTGTCTAAAAGCCGAAAATCGAGATCAATCATTTACACAACTTTTAGACAGAGCTGTCTATGAATATAATTACTCAATTCACAGCACAATTAATAATAGACCAATAGAAATTTTTTTCGGTCCTACGGTAAGCACGGACCCCGAACAATTCGAAAAAGCTAGATTAGATAATATTCAAAGAATAAAAGATAAACAACAACAAGGTCTTAAAAATCACAATAGCAAATTACAACCAATTATTGATTATAATCCAGGAGAAACGATTTACGTGAAGGTCCACAATAGGTTAGGAACTAAAATCTCACCTAGGTATAAAAAAGAAGTAGTTAAGGAAAACAATTCGACTACGGTACTGACCGAGTCAAATAGGGTAGTTCATAAGAGTAATATTAAAAGCTAAGTAATAAAGTTAAATAAAACATACGCATTTTTTAAATTTTTTCTTTTTGCAGACTAACGCTTACAGCGACAACAATGGTTCTGGCCGACTTCCAAATTACAGAGTTCTCAACAGCTCATATAATTACAATAAACAAAGGACTGACCAAAATACAAGACGGGACGTTTAAACTAATACACCTTATCAACGTTGAACTGTACGAACAATTTTTGGCAGAGGTAAAGCAATTCATGGACAAAAACATACAGACAAACAGTATATTTTACTCAACTTTAAAACAAGAAATAAAACAGACCAAAGAAGCAATTAAATCTATTAAACCATCAGGTAGAAAAATTAAAATATCAATTAACATCCTGGGTACAGCATGGAAATATTTAGCTGGAACCCCAGATCACGACGATTTTGCTGCATTAGAATACGACACAAAACAATTAAACGACAATAACAATAAACAATTTCTAGTAAATTAAGCACTAACAGAACGTATGAATAACCTCACAGTAATTACGGACAAACTAATAAACGCAATAACAAAAGACAGCTACTTCAACGACGAACTAGTAGTAAGTATTCAAAAAAGATTACGTTTAGATAAGGAAGAAATTGTAAACGTTAGATATGTCATCCAATGGGCAAAATTAAAACTAGTAAATAGCATTTTATTGAACAAGAAAGAATTAGAATTAACTCTTAAAACACTAGAAGAGGAAAAGATGCCTTTTTCATCAACTGAAGAAGCCTTAAGTTTTGCAGAAACAAACGTCCTTTATAATTCAACAATGTTAGCGTATATCGTAAAAATACCAATTACGGAAAAATAAACTTATGAAACTATTTTAATTAAACCTGTTAAGAGAAATAATACGATTATAAATATTGTTTTCAATAATATTATTAACCTTTACCTGGCCATGTGACATAAATGTTGCAAACCCTATTTTTGACTGTAATTTTACCATTCCTATTTAATATAGTCATATTGGCTTTTGTAACACAACTGGTACAAACTGCGAATAGTATAAAAGTAATAAGATAGAGCGAGACATCCCTATTGTAAGGTATTTTTGTGCCAAAAGTGTAGTTTGGTCAGAGAACATAAAACATAGAGAAGGTGCAGGTTCGATGTCGAACAATTTATAAGATTGGAGTAAGGAATTCACCTCACAACTTCAGAATTCACGATGTGAAATGTTAACATTTTTAACAGTTCTCCACATACTCAAACAGAGAATATGAAGAGAAATAATATACGTACGGCTTATGATGCCATAGCATGTACATACATATGCGCAATCAGGGAATATCGAAGAAAAATAAGTTCTTTGATATTCCATTTTTAACAGCGAAAAATGTGTACAAATACAGCTCTCTCACATACTCATGAACAGGGATGGGCACCATCACAATCAAACAAGCATCACAAAATGAGATTGTGTTAGTGCGCTTACTGTGGGACCAAGCGTACCAGCAACCAAAAATAATCAGTCTGCTTGCAGATGTCGAACGAGCAGGTCTATGTCGCACGAAGCCGCAAAGCTACGAATACGTATGTATATACATATGCACATTTTTAAGAATATGTGCATAAACCATTGAATATAAAATATAATTATTTTTCATTTCAAGCAAGAATAAAATTTAAGTTATTAGTTAATTATAAATTAGTAATCTAATTCATTTAAAAACTTAAAATAAATTAAATTTGTATATGAAAAGAAAATATAAATCTATATTTGAATTCATCGAATATTTTAAATATATAACGAAACTTCAATAAAGTTAAAGCTATTAGAAAATGAAAGCTATTATAATATGAAATATTATGAATACACATTTCAAGAGGTCAGTTAATTTCAAACAATTATCCGAGTGTCAAAAAAAAAAAAAGTTCATTCTGTAATAAATTTAAGAAAGTCGTCATAATTTATATCAAAATTTGTTACCTTTATTCTAAGCAGGTCTTCTAAATGTTTGTCTGAAAGCCTTGTTCTATAGGAATTCTTTATGTATACCATAGCAGAAAACGCAGATTCGCAAATATATGTGGTTCCAAACATTGAGTACAACTTATAAATTTCGTTTTTTAAAATAGGATATTTATTTTCATCAATATTTTTCCAAACTCGTGCGCATCAACCTGCTCAGTTCAACTTCTGATTGCAGACTGATCTTAACATCGCTTTGTTCCATCGTAAGTGCTCGTTTTACGCTCTTCGCTTGTGCGTGTTAGTGACAATCGGTGTGTGTACGTATACGATAGCTTACGCTCTTTTAGCACCTGCTAAGACTTTGCCCATGCCTGCTCATGAATATGAAGAGACATAAATATACATATGTATGTATGCATGCTCCTTATGATACTCCCTACAACAGCGTTGTGATATTTCCATGCTTCAATTTTTGCTTTCGCAATGTATGCAAATATGTATGTATGCTTTTGCGTTTTGCCGTCGGCATTTCCATATTGGCATGTAATAATTATGATATGAGTATAGTTTAGTATGAATGCATGCATAGTACTATTTACAGTCTATTTAGACTTGTATATTCAATAATTTTATTTGATTTTTACATAATATACTGTACTAATAAATATTTTTGTATTATGTTTATTAGTAATAGAAATTGAATTTATCACGACAATATATAAACATATCGTCTATCATATTAATCTTACTATCTACCCATATGATTGCATGTAAATATGTATGTATACGTATGTGCGCGTTCAGATATTCAAGTCATGATTTTATCACTTATCAATACACATACATATTCATGTGCGCGCATTGAGCTGCATGTTCATACATTCATATATACTTATATGTACATATATTTGCATACATTGCCGAACAAATAATGCACAAACATACATATGCGTACACATATGAATATGTCACCAACAAAAATTGAAGCATTGTTCTACAAAAACAACAATTGCCTAAATAGCATAAGCATGGCAAGCCAATATGGCAGCCGAATTGCCGAAGCTCAAATGTAGTAAATTTTACAACAAAAACGACTTCATTCATAAACGCAGGCGCAAATTCCACAAGCGACCTCGCTTCATTCATAAAAACAGACGCCGTAACATCTCCCCGAGCATGCCTTCGCCTACAAGCGTCTTTTCGCGACGATGGCAAAAGCTAAAAATCATAAATTGAACAACTTTCTGACGATTCTTCACAGAAAGAAGTGACAAAAATGGCAACATAGCCGTTGTCTATTTACAATATTTGTCTAAAATATTTTTCCGTGACTCGAAAAAATCTGCGTCGATATGTATGCACGCTCATACATCTTCATACATATTTACGCTAGCTTGTGGGCGACGCTGTTCGAGCAGCAAGGGAAGCGGTAACAATCGGCGATCGTTTGTTAGTTTCTTTCGGCACAGCTCGGATTTTCTATCATCACATAAGTGCTGAACCAATGAGCGCGACAAATATTAAGAATACACACGTTCTTAGGGACACAGTTATTAAGCCAGCTGCACAACTACAAAACTGGCTGTCCATAGAGAACGTGTGTATTTTAATATTTGACAGATGTCGCTTGCAGTCTGTCGTGCTCAATTTGTTCAGCACTTGACTCTTTGACAAAACGCAAGTTTCGGCCATTGGTTGACCATAAAAACGGAGATGCGAAAGAAGCGTGCGACATTTGTTATTATGAATGTATGTACATATGTATGTATGTGGCTCGCATTTGCTTTCGTAAACATACAGACAAATGTGCAAAAGAAATAATATATGTACAATAGAAATTCTATTGGTACAAATATGGAAATGATAACAGAAATAATGTTAATATGCATATTTCATGAAGGTCATTAATTTTTTTAAGAAATGGAAGGAATGAATGGAAGTGTTTATATGAGACACATTTAAGTTCATTTCATAATAGTCGAAATTAATATCATTTTTGAAATAATAATTTATAGAAAATTATTTTTTGTTAAATTTTATAACAAAAAATTTTTACCATTTTTCGGAAAACAATGGTTCTTATAACACAAAATAATCACGCATACTTATGTGACAATGGTTCATATAATACGTGCATATGTTACTCAGAGAATGCTTTTTTACATTCTTTGTGTGAGTTTGTATATTTTTCTTCAAAGCATTTCTCTTTACTCATTCTCGCAAAAATTCAGTCGTTTTACATATATTTCTGCCATTGAACGTGCTCATATCTGCTAAATAGCAGCGAGAATGGTGAATTCCTTACTTCAATCTTATAAGCTCTGTTAGCCGTCCAATCGAACATCATACAGAATTCAATTTGCACCTTCTCTATGTTTTAAGTTCTCTGGTTTGGTGATTTCACAACAAGTGCTGAAGTTGGTGATGAAAAGCGGTTTTTGTGAAAGTGAAAAACGTGTTTGTTTGTTTAAATACATTGGGTGAGCATGTAAGAGCGCTATTACACGAGGCAACTTTTGTTGCGGCAACTCTTGGTTTATAGGCGAGGGGGCGACGGGGAGAGGGATGCCCAATAATTGGATTTAAGCTTGATAGCTCAATCATTAAACGTTTTTAATCATTTTCCATTGAAAATAAAACTATGATGCTTCAAATTACAAAACGTTTCATCAAATACCTTTCAATTTCACAAATTTATTTAATTTTCATTGTTTTTCATTTTTATAAGTGGTGTTGAACGATGCAACTAATCCCTCCGTTTACATATTTTATTGGTAAAATTTCAATCTGGCCATCGCTCGTTTCCAATTGCTAAACGTCAAAATCTCCTGAACTCGATCAACTGTCAAAGTTTAGGTGGTTTTGACGTTTAGCAATTGCTCTCTCACTTCCAGTGAGAGAGGAGTTAAACATCTCTTTATCTCTGGTCGTAAGACCAGAAAAAGAAGATAATTTTTACTTTCGACAAGTAAACCCATAACTTATACATATGTATACAAGTATAGTATATATTATACTTATGTATAGTTTTACGCGGCTTGCAAAATCTGTGTCGATATGTATGCAAGCTCATACATAAACATACATATTTACGCTGGTTTGTTGGAGAGGCTGTTACAGCGGCAATCGAAGCAGTGGCAATTGGCGATTGTTCGTTTGTGTTTTCGGCACAGCTCGGATTTTCTACCAACAACACAATGTTGTGATGCTTTGTCGTCACGTCAGTTCTTCGACATATTAACTCTTCGACAAAATGTGAGCAGGAATAATGGGATGCCCAACTTATTCCAGTGTGAGAGCGTCTCAAAATAAACGTTTTTTATAACATTTTTTATTGTGGCCAGATCGAACAAAATAAGAATTTTTGGGCATTTATCAACCCAATACCCAACATTTAGTACGAATAAAAATTACTAAATAGTGGGTATTTATTATATGAAGAAACTATTTAAATCTTTTTAAAAAATATTATAACAACTGACTTTTGTCCTTTCAATACCCAATAATAGGATTTAAGCTTGTTAGCTCTCAATCATTAAATGTTTTTAATAATTTTCCATTGAAAATAAAACTATGATGCTTCAAATTACAAAACGTTTCATCAGATATCTTTAAATTTCACAAATTTATTTAATTTTCATTGTTTTACATTTTTTATAAGAGGTCTTGAACGATGCAACAAATCCCTCGGTTTACATATTTTTTGGTAAGATTTCAATCTGGCCATCGCTCGTTTCCAATTGCTAAACGTCAAAACCTCCCCAATCCAGTCAACTGTTAAAGCTTAGGTGGTTTTGACGTTTAGCAATTGTTTTCTCACTTCCAGTGAGAGAGGAGTTGGGCATCCCATTATTCCTGACGTGAGCTTCGCCTTTGGTTGTATGTGACAACGGAGATTTCGCATGAAGCAATAAGTACACA
>NW_024395887.1:0-6527 GCF_016617805.1 Bactrocera tryoni | reverse complement strand
TCATTCTCGCATGAATTCAGTCGCTTTACATATATTTCTGCCAGCGCACATGCTCTTGCTTGCTGTCAAACATTTAACGGTATTTGTACTCTCAGTTCCACTCTGAATTGAAGAACGCGTTAAAACAAGACTTTTGAATCGACAACATTCAAATTTCAAAATATATAAATATAATTAATGTGTTGACATGTTTGATGGTGCCAACCTTACAGTGTTACCAACTCTCAAAAAAATACTTTTATTATAATAACGGGGCATCTCTGCCTGTGCAGACTCCACATTGCTCATTGCTTACTAGATAGAGAATACTACATAGTTTGCCATATATCGTAAGCTAGAAGCTGTCTCTTCAGCAGTTTAACAGCGCAGTTTTCATTTATATGAAAATTTCGAAGAGGCAACATATCCCATTTCCACATATGCCGACGGCATTTTAATTTCGGTAATATGGAAATTAGAAGAGCAGTGAGTTAAGACGGTTGTGTTATATTATAAAAATAAAGTACATTTTCAAAATAACATTTAATATTTAGTATAATATTGTTAATTTATAGAAATATTATGCAAATTGGGTTGGGAAGTCTTAAATTTAATAAACTTTATACGAGCATAAATCAAAATATCATTTCTCATTTTAAATTTATTATTTTAATTGGTATATAAAAGTTATGCCACAATTATTATATAGTAGTCCAAAAATATAAATTTTATTTTTCCCAGAAATACATTTGTAAAAAAAGGATCTTTATCCTTTGTTATTATCTTATTTTTTCCAAAAATACATTTGTAAAACAAAAAGGATATTTATCCTTTTTTTATGTTCCACACAAAAAGATTTAAGGAGTTCAAGAGCTCAAAACGTGCCCTACATCAGCTACCTAACCGACGGCATTTCGCAAATGATAAAATAAATTTTTCAAGAGCTCAAAGCATACGCTACATCATCTCGAACCTACCTACCCTACGCATTTGCGCAAATGATTATATCATGAAAGCAAATGCCCACATACAGATTTGGCAATGGCAATAACAGTTAGTATTCTATAAATTCTATCCTGTCGAGATGCCCTGTAATAAGTGTATCCGAACGTTCCATTGTTTTGTCATCACATCTTAAAAACCACGTGTATTCGAACGTTACATTGTTTTGTACATACATTTAGAGACTTTTTGCTGCGCTCCTACTTTAACATCCTTGGTTTTGTCATCTCATGTTAAAAAAAAGAAGCATTTGGTGGAGAAATCAAGCTAAAAGTGATTTTCTTCTCGCTGCTTACAATGCCGAGGAAAAGAAAACGACCTGACATAGGTCGCCGAAGTCGTGCAATATGCAACGAGCTACTTTTACGCTCCAACCGCATTAATGACCAGCGAGATGCTGATAATGATAATAGTCGTACAAGTATGGGAGAATTATGTTCAAGAGTAAATAACTATCAAGTGGATAGGGGGAGAATGGAACGAAGCTCACAAAGTAATATCGATCACAACAGCAGCGAGAGCACGGGATAGACGAATTTAATCGATTCCGCAGACGCAATGTCTTCGTAAACCTCGAACGAGGAGCATTTTCCTACGATCCGGAATTCTGATTATAAATGCCGACAAATTGTGACGATTGGAGAAATGTCAATCATTTGGTCAACATTGTAAAGCATTAAAGTACATTGTAGTGAACCTGCAGGATTATGTTGTGCTGGTGGCAATGTAAAATTGCCTCAATTGGTTCCACCACCTGAACCGTTACACTCATTAGTTAATGGGATGGAAAGTGAGTCTAAACACTTCTTGGCTAACATCCAAAAATATAATAATTGCTTCCAAATGACATCGTTTGGTGCAACGCATATAGTACAAGACGGGTTCATTCCTACTTTCAAGGTAGTATACCATAATTGTTTTAGTGAAATTCTAATTTATATTTGTATCACAATTAATTTAACCAGTTCTTAAACAATTACAGATACAAGGACAAATTCATCACCTACTGGGGCAATGCTGCCAGTGCCAGATGCAGATCATAAATTTTTGCAAATTTATTTTATGGGCAATCAAGATGTGGAAGTTGATACACGTTGTGGTCATAATCCAACCGTCAAGCGAATCATTTTCCAACAACTGCAAACATTTCTTCACGAGAATAATGAATTAGTGAAGATGTTCAAAATGGCACTGGATCGGACAGACAGCCATAGTATTGTAATAAGAGCCGACAAAACACCTGCTGGAGAGCATGCAAGGAGGTTTAATTCACCGACAATAGATGAAGTGGCTATTGTCGTTGTTGGAGAGAATTTGCAATCAAGAGATATTGTACTTCAGACACAAAGAAGTACTGAACACAATGAGCGCGACCGACTGCAAACGAATATATTAGAATACACACGTTCTTAGGGACACAGTTATTGAGCCAGCTGCACAACTACATAACTGTGTCCATAAGAACTTGTGTTTTTGACAGATGTCGCTTGCAGTCTGTCGTGCTCAATTTGTTCAGCACTTGACTCTTTGACAAAACGCAAGTTTCGACCATTGGTTGACCGTGACAATGGAGATGCGAAAGAAGCGTGCGATACTTGTTACTATGAATGTATGTACATATGTATGTATATGGCTCGCATTTGCTTTCGTAAACATACAGACAAATGTGCCAAAGAAATAATATATGTACATATGCATGTGCCATAGAAATTCTATTGGTGCAAATATGGAAATGATAACGAAATAATGCGAATATGCATATTTCATTAAGGTCATCAATTTTCTTTGAAGAAATGAAGTTCATTTGACATTACATCTTCGCTTCTATAGTAATAGACGAAATAAATATAACTTTTTTGAAATAATTAAAAAATTAAAAAATAAAATTAATTATTTTTATCTAATTTTTTACGATTTTGTAAAAAACTAAAATTTTTACAATTTTTCTGAAAAAATGGTTCATATGATACAAGATCACGCATGTGTATGTGTGTCTCAGAGAATACTTCTTTACATTCTTTGTGTGACTTTGCATATTTTTCTTCAAAGCATTTCTCTTTATTCATTCTCGCATGAATTCAGTCGTTTTACATATATTTCTGCAACTGCACGTGCTCAATTCTGCTAAATAGCCAGAGCACGGCGAATTCCTTCATCTGATTCTATCAGCTCTGTTAGCCGCGCAATCGAACCATCATACAGATTTCGATTTGCACCTTCTCTATACTTTTAAGTTCTCTGGCAGGCCCGACTGAAGCAGAGAACTTAAAAGTATAGAGAAGGTGCAGGTTCGACTGCGAACATTTGATAGATTCGTGAAAGGGAATTCGCCGCATTCGTTAACATTGTAGATCGGAATTCGCTTCACAATTTTAACATTGTTTACAACTCTCTGATATATTCTAACCGAGAATATGAAGAGACAGAAATATTTGTATGCATGCTCTTTATGAGGCTCCCAACAACAGCATTGTGAATTTTCATGCTTCAATTTTTCTTTCAACTTGGGAATCGCAATGTATGCAAATATGTATGGTTTTGCGTTTTGCCGTCGGCAATTCAATATTGACATGTAAACATAATTATGATATGAGTATATTTCGTACGAATATGCATAGTAATATATATAGTCATTTTGGACTTGCATATATAATAATTTTCTTTGATTTTTACATAATATACTATTCTATTAAATATTTTTATATTATATTTCCTACTAATAGAAATTAAATTTATCACAACAATATATACATATGTATGTATATATGCATGTATGTACATCTTCTATCATATTAATCTTAAGTCTCTGCACATGCTTATATCATAATCTTATTATGTATGTATGTATACGCATGTGCGCATCCAGAAATTCAAATCATGATTTTATCACTTATCAATATAATGTATTACATGCGCGCGCATTGATCTGCATGTTCATACATTCATATATACTTACATATATGTACATATATTTGCATACACTTCCGAACAAATAATGCACAAGCATACAAACATACATATGCGTACACATATGAATATGTCACCAACAAAAAATAGAAGCATTGCTCTACAAGAACAACAATTGTCTAAATAGCAAAAGCACCACAAGTCAATATGGCTGCCAAATTGGCGAAGTTCAAATGTAGTAAATTTTACAACAAAAACGATTTCATTCATAAACGCAGGCGCATATGCCACAAGCGACCTCGCTTCATTCATAAAAACAGCCGCCGTAACATCTCCCCGAGCATGCCTTTGCCTACAAGCGTCTTTTCGCGACGATGGCAAAAGCTAAAAATCATAAATTGAACAACTTTCTGGTGCTTCTTCACAGAAAGAAGTGACAAAAGTGGCAACGTAGCCGTTGTCGATTTACAATATTTGTCTAAAATATTTTTCCGTGACTCGCAAAAATCAGCGTCGATATGTATGCACGCGCATACATCTTCATACATATTTACGCTGGTTTGTGGGCGACGCTGTTCGAGCAGCAAGGGAAGCGGTAACAATCGGCGATCGTTTGTTAGTTTCTTTCGGCACAGCTCGGATTTTTCTACCAACAACACAATGTTGTGGCGCTTTACCCGTCGCGTCAGTGTTTCGACACATAGAAGTACTGAACACAATGAGCGCGACAGACTGCAAACGAATATATTAGAATAACACGTTCTTAGGGGACACATTTATTGAGCCAGCTGCACAACTACATAACTGTGTCCATAAGAACTGATGTGTGTTTATTTGACAGATGTCGCTTGCAGTCTGTCGTGCTCAATTTGTTCAGCACTTGACTCTTTGACAAAACGCAAGTTTCGGCCATTGGTTGACCGTGACAACGGAGATGCGAAAGAAGCGTGCGACACTTGTTATTATGAATGTATATGTACATATGTATGTATATGGCTCGCATTTGCTTTCGTAAACATACAGACAAATGTGCCAAAGAAATAATATATGTACATACATATGTATATGCCATAGAAATTCTATTGGTGCAAATATGGAAATGATAACGAAATAATGCGAATATGCATACACATTTCATGAAGGTCATCAATTTTCTTTGAAAAAATTAAGTTCATTTGACACATCTTCGCTTTGTAATAGACGAAATAAATATAACTTTTTTGAAATAATTAAAAAATTAAAAAATAAAATTAATTATTTTCTATCTAATTTTTTACGATTTTGTAAAACACTAAAATTTTTACAATTTTTCTGAAAAAAATGGTTCATATGATACAAGATCACGCATGTGTATGTGTCTCAGAGAATGCTTCTTTACATTCTTTGTGTGACTTTGCATATTTTTCTTCAAAGCATTTCTCTTTATTCATTCTCGCATGAATTCAGTCGTTTTACATATATTTCTGCCACTGCACGTGCTCAATTCTGCTAAATAGCCAGAGCACGGCGAATTCCCCTTTGTGATTCTATCAGCTCTGTTAGCCGCGCAATCGAACCGTCATACAGATTTCGATTTGCACCTTCTCTATACTTTTAAGTTCTCTGGTTTTACCGCTGCGTATGCATGCTTGTTGTTGTTTCGTCTGCATGTCTGGTTCCTCAATCTTCTTGTATTTATATCGGGTGATTTTTTTGAGGTTAGGATTTTCATGCATTAGTATTTGACAGATCACGTGGGATTTCAGACATGGTGTCAAAGAGAAAGATGCTCAGTATGCTTTGACATTTCATCATGAATAGACTTACTAACGAGCAACGCTTGCAAATCATTGAATTTTATTACCAAAATCAGTGTTCGGTTCGAAATGTGTTTCGCGCTTTACGTCCGATTTATGGTCTACATAATCGACCAAGTGAGCAAACAATTAATGCGATTGTGACCAAGTTTCGCACTCAGTTTACTTTATTGGACATTAAACCAACCACACGAATGCGTACAGTGCGTACAGAAGAGAATATTGCGTCTGTTTCTGAGAGTGTGGCTGAAGACCGTGAAATGTCGATTCGTCGCCGTTCGCAGCAATTGGGTTTGTGTTATTCGACCACATGGAAGATTTTACGCAAAGATCTTGGTGTAAAACCGTATAAAATACAGCAATAAGATAAAATACATGCAAGAACTGAAGCCGAACGATCTGCCACAACGTCGAATTTTCAGTGAATGGGCCCTAGAAAAGTTGGCAGAAAATCCGCTTTTTTATCGACAAATTTTGTTCAGCGATGAGGCTCATTTCTGGTTGAATGGACCCGTAAGTTGGCCACCAAGCTCATGCGATTTAACGCCTTTAGACTATTTTTTGTGGGGCTACGTCAAGTCTAAAGTCTACAGAAATAAGCCAGCAACTATTCCAGCTTTGGAAGACAACATTTCCGAAGAAATTCGGGCTATTCCGGCCGAAATGCTCGAAAAAGTTGCCCAAAATTGGACTTTCCGAATGGACCACCTAAGATGAAATTATCTTCAAAAAGTAAATGTCATGAACCAATCTAACGTTTCAAATAAAGAACCGATGAGATTTTGCAAATTTTATGCGTTTTTTTTTTAAAAAGTTATCAAGCTCTTAAAAAAATCACCCGAT
>NW_024395886.1:0-5052 GCF_016617805.1 Bactrocera tryoni | reverse complement strand
AGCTCATCGTTCCATCGAATGCGATATTCGCCGTGACCAACGCGCAAAGGTCCGTAAATCTTCCGCAAAACTTTTCTCTCGAAAACTCGCAACGTCAACCCATCATTTGTTGTCATCGTCCAAGCCTCTGCACCATAAAGCAGGACGGGAATTATGAGTGACTTATAGAGTTTGGTTTTTGTTCGTCGAGAGAGGACTTTACTTCTCAATTGCCTACTCAGTCCGAAGTAGCACCTGTTGGAAAATAGTTATCGGTGGACTTTTAATCTTTCACACAATTCGCATCGATAGGACGTATACCACGCGATGTTGAGGAGGCTTGCCCATCCCACGGTAGTTGGCGCGGGTGTGGGGTCTCCCTTTTTGTGGATTGGGCAGAGCACTCTTAAATTCCAATCGTTGGGCATGCTTTCGTCCGACCATATTTTGCAAAGAAGCTGATGTTTGAATTAGCTCGGCCGACAGTCTATTGGCCCCCGCTGCATTGTTCTTCAGACGGGTAATTGCTTGCTATGGTCGAGCAATGGACCGTCTGCTCCATCGTCATCGATTGGGGAATCGGGCTCGGCTTCTCCTGGCGTTGTGCGTTCACTGCCATTCAGCAGGCTGGAAAAGTGTGACCTCCATAATTTAAGTATGCTCTGCGCATCGGTCACTAGATCACCTTTGGAGGGTTGTAGAAGAGTATGCTCCGGTCTTGAAACCTTCAGTTAGCCGTCGCATCGTTTCGTAGAATTTTGGAGCATTACCCCTGTTGGCCAGCTTGTCAAGCTTTTCATTCTCACGCATTTCGGTCTCGCTCTTTTTCTTTCTGCAAATGCGTCTCGCTTCCCTCTTCAGCTGCTCGTGTCTATCCTGTCGCACGTGATGCGATCGATCGTAGCGATTGCGATTTGTAATGTCATTTGTAAAGCGATGGCTTGCCGAAGTGCTGAATGATAAATTAACATTGCGTTTAAGTAATTTTGATACATATTTTTTGGGAACCCAGTGAAGATGAAGACAAAATCGCTTAACGATTTAACTAACATCTCCTATTTGATTCGTTTGCAAAAAATCAATATTATTGTTATACACATCTGCCATCAAATTCACGTTGTGGTTGTTGATATTGTCGATTCCACCAACGTTTTTTGGACGACCGGATCGAGGTTCACAGTTGTGAAATCTATTGATTTGAAAGGCTTAACGAATTGTCGAGTCTCTTACACTCGCTCTAGTCTTTAAAAAGAAAAAGATGTCCTTTAGAATTTAAAATGTACAATTTATTTGAAATGATCTTTTGTCTACAGAACAATAGTTTATTTAGTTTATCGGGTCGAACTTTGTTGGATCGCTGTAAATCGGCGCGGGTGGAACGATGTCGATCGAAGCCAGTGCGGCACCGTGTCGAAAAAAGGAGAATCCCAAAAATGGATGTTGATGTGCGAAATATAAAAAACGAATGTGTCCGATTTCCCTTTTGACCATCCTTTTTGATAAGTTTGTTTGTGCATAGACTTGGTGAGTTGTGTTGTCGTGTTCTCAGCTGTGCTGAACTAAGCTGTCTTATTAGGATGGCACAGTTTTTCCCGGGTAGAGTGGGTGGGTGCTTAACTCATTTAAACATCCTCGGCCCCCTAGGCGAATATTTTGCCTAGTATTACGCTTTTGTGCTGTTGCATGTACTCGTACTGCTGGTAGAGTAGCCGAGGGCGCCGAACACATGCTATAAATGTTGGTTTTAAACATAGTATTTGGTATGGTATGTAACATACTTGCTTTTATATGCATACAGTAATAAAATATGTTTTTAAGGATTTATGAGTTTGTAACTACTAGTTATTATATTTGCCGTTTATCGGCAATAGTTTGCATTTCTTTATTATTGTGAAATATAGCGCAGCCACGTCTGACTCAGAAATGGCCAGAGTGCATGCATCTTAGCTTTGAGGTTTGAGCTGTAGAATAATAGGGGTCTCGCGAGAGAGTGGCCGTCAACTTCAGATCAACCAAACTCTTTTTCGGTATTGCGAACTTCAACTAAGTTCAGTCGAAGTATGATTGGCGTTACCAACCTAAGAAAGTGAAACTTGACAGATAGTGAAACAGCTAAAATTTTGTAAATGACATATTTAAACAATTGAATTCAGTTGTCGCTGGCGAAAAAGTGAGTAAACATATATAATAAACAATAAACAAAAAATGGATATAAGCTTTGATTTATATTACAATGACTAGTGATAAGAATATAAAGATGCAGCATGAAAAGTTTTCGTGATCACCGCATTGAAAGCCTTCAAGTTACAAGTTTTCATTGGCTGAAAGCGTTTTTACAATATGGGTTGCAGATTCGTTATTTTCGACAAATAAAAGAGTTACTTCGTTTTACGAATAAGATGAAGCCATTTCGCAATGCGCAGTGAACGGCCATATCTCCTGCTGGCTGTATATGCGTAACTTCGTGTTGCTGACGGTGGTTATCAAAAATGCAGTGGAAATGATTTTAACATTGGGTTGGCGCAACCTACGATATCTTTAGTAATTAAAGAGGTTCGAAATATAATTGAACAATATATTTGTGCCCAATGGATTAAAATTCAAATGACTGAGGAGGAGCAAAACGCTTCAAAAGTTTCATTTTATTCAAAAAGTGCTTTCCTGGGAGTAGTTGGTTGCATCGACGGGACTCATGTTCGCATAATTTTACCAAGAAAATGGCATAATTTCTACTTTAGTTTTCAGATTAAAATGTTCGAGCTCGGCGTGATGCGTACGGCAATTTAATTTTTGTTTTCACGTTAGTTATTGAAAGTGCATTTGCTATAAACAACACAGTCAACACTTCGATCTGGGTAAAGACTTTATCGTATTTGCTGTTAACAAGGGAAGCAGCGACGCCGGTTGCCGTCCAGTTTCAGACGCCTGATGCTTCGCTTCATACAGCCATAGCAATAATTAAAGCCCGCAATATTGTGGGTAGGACAATAGATTGATGTTCTTTACTTCGTCCGCGTTTATTACACTTCCCGAAAAGCGTTCGTGAATGCTGCGCACGCGGGTCATGTCAACACTAAGGGAATCGAAGTTGTTAATATTCACTGCCATACTACAATGACAATGACAGTTTCTGGACACAGAAAGAGAAAGTTGAAGAGACGGTTCGAACAATTCGCAATAATATTATGACTTCCCTCTAAATAATTAAAATATTAAATTACATGTATTCTTACTAATGTGCTATTTATTCAGGCATATATTTAAATTTTATTTAAATAAATTCATTAAATAACAATATCACTTCATTTTTTAATGTAAACTTAAACTATGGTACAAAAATATAAAATATCACTTCATTCCAGAATAATTAAAAATAAAAAAAAAAAAAATATTACTTTGTGTCTTAAATAACCAAAAAAAAATTATAATCTTTGCGAAGATTTTAATTTAGCAATTTGAATTTATTGTTTCCAAATTGTGGCTTTCCTCTTCCTACTTCTGGAAACTTCTCCATTAACTCCACCAATTTTTCGAATTCCTTTTTTGTTGCAACTTTATTTTTTCTAAAAATTTAAAAAAAATTTTAATTAAAATTAATTTAACATTAATTAAAATAGTTATTTTACCCGTCCTCCATTTTTCTTTAATACTTTTTTGTATTTCGCTGCACGGATATTGAACTTCACCTGCTATTAAGCAGTTGAAGTTTATTTATATACTAGTCAACCCCACTTATACAGAGTTGAAAACCGCAATACCAAAAAAAGTTGAAGTTCGATCATACTTCAACCGCAATTTTTTTTGACGGATTGGGTTGAAGTTGGCAATACCGAATTTTTAAACTTCGACTATTAAAAGGATATGGTTGAGTGGTGATAACATAAATAAAAAGAAAACCTTCTTAAATAGTGATATTTCAAAAATAGACAATTTGTGTTTTGAGCGGTTTGTCAAAGCCAGAAATCAAAATATACCAGTGTCGGGCACTATTATAAAGGAAAAAGCTAAACAAATTGCTGGTCAATTAGGAGTTCAAACTTTTTCAGCATCAAATGGATGGTTGGAAAAATGGCGAAAACGACATAATGTGACTTTAAAAAGCATATGTGGAGAATCTGCTGAGGTTAATCCTGAGGATGAACATCAATTCAAACAAAAGCTACCAGAATTATTATTGGGCTACAGACCAGAAGATATATTTAACGCAGATGAAACTGGACTTTTTTTCATTTTTGGACAATGCCACAACTCACCCTCGAGATATTAAACTTAATAACATAAAGTTGATCTTTTTACCTGTTAATACAACATCCATTTGCCAGCCCCTCGATCAGGGAATTATACAGAATTTCAAATGTCACTACAGATGCAATATTTTTTTTATTTTTTATTTTTATTTTATAAAAGCTTACATAATAATACAATTATTATACAAACTTAAGAAAATACGCAGCACTAGCATCATGGGCTATCGGCCACCGATGCAATATTATCAAACATATTTTAACAAGAATAGATGAAATTTCAATGAACAAACTTTCAAGAACATTTGACATTTTGCAGGCTATTTATTTTATTAAGACAGCATGGGACAACGTAACGATGGAAACAATTAAAAACTGTTTTTCAAAAGCTGGTTTCCAAAAAGTTTGAACGAAATTTCTGACGTTATTGGCTTTGATAAAGCTTTTAGATGAAAATGAGCAAGGGCAGCATTTCGATGACTTTTTTTAATCGACGAAATTGTTACTACAGAAGGTGATTATATTGACATTGTTATTGACGAAACGGTTACTGACGAATAATCTGACAGAGAAACTGAAGACCTAAATGAAATATGCGCTCAGGATGCGGGTCAAATTAAATCATACACTGAAGCTCTAAAACAACTTCGTCGCATTAAAAAATTCGCTAGTGACGACGTTACTGGATTTCAGTACGCCAAAAATTTGGAAAGTCATCTTGAAAACTGTTTTATAAAACAGAAACAAGGAAAGTTGCTACAAACTACGGGAAAGGAATTTTTAAAAGTCCAAACATAAATAAATATGTTCAATTTATTATAACTATGAA
>NW_024395885.1:0-6284 GCF_016617805.1 Bactrocera tryoni | reverse complement strand
TGAATTCTATTACTTCGAAAATAACCTGCGCCAACTTTTGTGAAGATACATTGTCAAATGTGAAAGTTTTCCATACAAGAACTTGATTCCGATCATTCAATTTGTATGGCAGCTATATGTTATAGTGGTCCGATATCGGCAGTTCCGACAAATTAGCAGCTTCTTGCAGAGAAAATGAGGTTTGCGAAATTTCAAAACGATGTCTTAAAAACTGAGGGACTAGTTCGTATATATACAGACAGACGGACAGACAGACAGACATGGCTAAATCGACTCAGCTGAACATACTGATCATTTATATATATACTTTGTAGGGTCTCCGACGCTTCCTTCTGGGTGTTACAAACTTCGTGACAAACTTAATATACACTTTTTAGGGTATAATAAATAATATTCCATCAAGAAGTGCATAAAACATATGGTGCGACTTAAATGAGATAATTTGTACTACACCAAAAACTCTCTTGGAATATACATATAAGAAAGAAAATAATAAAAATCATTCGATGAGAGATGATATATTAAAACTAATAAGTAAACGTCGGGAATAAAAAAATAAAAGCACTTAGATGTATCGACAATTGAACGGAGCAAGAAGAATGATGACCCGTAATGCTGAAACAAATTGGAAAAACATTGAATACCAAGAAATTAAAAGATTACAATTTTTACATGATACCTTTCATTTACACAAAAATTGAAAGAAGCCGCAGGTATTCATCGTAAAAAGCCGAACTCAAACCTGATAAATGAAAACAATGAGGTAGTATTTGTCAAAAGAAAAGTAAATGGAAGAAATATATTGAAAACGTTTTTTCTGATGACAGTAGATTGAACCAGAATCTTCATCTCCATCACAGACCAAATGGCAATTATATTACGAAAGGCGAAATAGAGAGAGCTATACAATCAATGAAAAATTACAAGGCAATAGGTCCGGATGAGGTTCCAGCTGAAATATTAAAGTTAATAAATGACAAAAATATGACTCTCTTAGTAAAGCTTTTTAACCAAGTTTATGACAATGGCCAATATCCAAAAGACTGGTTAAAAGTCTACATTCATACCACTACCTATGAAAAATAATGCGAAACATTGTATTTCTTAAGGGTTCAGTAGGGTAATCTGCCCTGTTTTTTTGACATTTTTTTCATAGAAATTTTTATTCTACAACAGAACTTTTTTCACATATCATGAGGTATATTGTGGAGTGTGTAAACAAATTTTTTCGGAATTTTTGGATGACATCTGTCGGAGAAATGGCTAGGTGACTGAGATGCATTTTTTCACTGGCGGATACGATTTCTCATGTTTGCATCAAGTGAAACACAAAAGCCCAATTTATTCTTAAAAAGTACTTGAATGGTTATCGTCCCTACTAGAATCATGAAAAAATGTTGATAAATAAAAAAGTAATTAATGTTTTTTTTTTTTAATTTTTCCCCATGTTTTTTTACATAAATTTTGTCATAACATTGTCAATAAATTATAAAAAATATAGGGACGATAGCCAGGCGTTTTGTGAACATTTAAAAAAAAAAATTAAGCAAATCGGTTGGGTAGTTCGACCGGAATCATGTCTGCCAATTTACAAAAATGTGTTTGAGGTGTGCACTCCGAGCGCTCCGAACGTCGAGCGGTATTATTATTTTTGGTCCTTTTTCGAAACCTTCCAATGGTAAAGTGGGTTTCTACATTAATTCTAATAAGGGAACAGAAAATGCAAAAAAAAAAAAAAGTTTTGAAAAAAGATTACCCTACTGGCCCCTTAAAGCCATTCACGCCAGAATATATAGGAAATGTGAAGAATCAATGAACAAGACGCAATTTGGCTTCAGAAAAGGTCTTGGAAGACGCGAGGCATTGTTCTGTATACAAATTTTGGTTCAAAACTGCAAAGATGTCCCAAAAGATGTATTTTATGTTTTATTGACTCTCATAGTCAGCTTTCGACAAATTAAACACGATACACTTATGGAAATTCTTCATTCTATGGGAATAGATAACAAAGAGAATTGTTGCATGATAAATCTATATTAGCAACAAACTGCCCATGTAAGCATCAATGGTGATATAACCGAAGAAATATTATTTCACGAGATGTAAAATAAGGATGCATTCTGAAACTCTTGTTATTTAACATAGTACATATATTGGGAAGAAATATTTCAAGAATCGGTAACCATTATTGATCAAGGTGTGAAAGTGAATGGTATTTCCATAAATAATATACGCCATGCAGATGACACTACACTTATAGCCGATAGCCTGATGGGATTACAAGAACTTGTAACTTATGTGGTGACGAACATGGCCTACGCATTAACATAAACAAGACGAAGTACTATACATGATTGTTAGTAGGTAAAACAAACACAATGACACACCTCATGACTAACAATATGCTCATTGACAGAGTTAAAAATTTGAAGTACCTTGGTTTTCAGATCAACGAAAATTGGGATTGTTCCAAAGAAATAAAATGTCGAATCGAATTTGTGCGAACAACTTTTCTGAAATAAAAAAACATATTATGTAGCCATGACCTCAACATCACAACCAAAATACGTTTTTTAAAATGCTATGTTTGGTCAGTGCTTCTCTATGCCATGGCGTATTCTATACCAACAAGCTAGAGTCTTTCGAATTATGGCTTATTAGATGAATCGTAAAAATTCCATGGACAGATAGAATTACAAACAGTGTCGTTTTGAGAAGAGTGAACCGCAATAGAAAGTTGCTAAAGACTATAAAACAAAGACAAGCAGAAAAATCTAAGTATGAGCTTCTACAAATAATTATCCAAAGAATAATTGAAGGAAAACGGGACATTGGCCGTAAACAATTTTCGCGACTTCGCAACATTCGACAATGGACAGGAATTTACAACGTTGGGAACCTCATAGATGTGGAGAGAGATAGAGAGAAATATGATGCGATAATTAAGAACCAGTGATTTTTTAATACATATACAATAAATATATTTAACTTGCAAACACTACAATATTATATTATTATTAATCTGATTAATATTGCACATATTACTAAATGTTATATTAAATATATATATATATAATGTTCGAATGCAATTGGCGAATAAAGAAAAAGAAGATGAAACATCCCCAAATGGGGCCCGAAGTCTGGTAGTAGAAGCCACCAACCAGATCGATCATATTGTGATAGACGGAAGACACGACTTAAATGTCCGTACGCTCCGAGGCCCTTACAACGACTCGGACCACTATCTTGTTGCAGCCAAGATACGCTTCCGGCTCTGTGCAGAAAAAAACGCACGTCAACAAACACAAGGAAGGTTCAACATCAAGAAGCTGTAATCACAACAGACAGCCGAACGATTTTCTACTCGGCTCCCACTCCTGCTCTCTGAGAGCACTCGTCAACAACTCGGTATAAGGGAACTGTGGGACGGCATTTCAAACTCCTTACATACAGCTGCAACCGAAACCATTGGTTTTCGGAAAATGCAAAAGAACAGCTGGTACAACGAGGAAGTGCCGTGTTGCAGCGGAGAGAAACACAGGCTGCTTACTTCCGCAATGTTACCTGATCGACCACAACACGTGCGGCAACGGATAGATACCGAGAGTTTTAGAGGGAACGAGACGCATTTGCAGACAAAAAAAGAGAGAGGCCGAAATGTGTGATTACGAAGAGTTTGACAAGCTGGCCGACAAGGGTAATGCTCGAAAATTCTTCGAAAAAATGCGGCAACTAACAGAAGGTTTAAAGACCGGAGCATACTCTTGTGAAGCCCCCCGAGGTGATCTAATAACCCAGTGCATACTAAAATTATGGTGGGAACATTTTTCCAGCTTGCTGAATGGTAGCGAAAGCATAAAACTAGGAAATAAATCACCCGATTCCTCAATCGATGACGATGGAGCAGACGTTCTATTGCCCGATCATGAAGAAGTTCGAATAGCAATTACCCGTCTGAAGAACAACAAAGCGGCGGGGCCCGATGGATTGCCGGCCGAGCTATTCAAACACGGCGGCGAAGAACTGATAAGGAGCATGCATCAGCTTCTTTGTAGAATATGGTCGGACGAAAGCATGCCCAACGATTGGAATTTAAGTGTGCTCTGCCCAATCCACAAAAAGGGAGACCCCACAATCTGCGCCAACTACCGTGGGATAAGCCTCCTCAACATCGCATATAAGGTTCTATCGAGCGTATTGTGTGAAAGATTAAAACCCACCGTCAACAAACTTTTATTGGACCTTATTAATGTAGCTTCAGAAAATCTTGAAAAGATAAAATC
This sequence comes from Bactrocera tryoni, assembly GCF_016617805.1. Taxonomy (NCBI): domain Eukaryota; kingdom Metazoa; phylum Arthropoda; class Insecta; order Diptera; family Tephritidae; genus Bactrocera; species Bactrocera tryoni. The sequence goes on along the minus strand of NW_024395885.1, from coordinate 2,001 downwards.
GACACGCACCACCTCTTCGTCGATTTTAAAGTTTCTTTGACAGCACGAAAAGGAGCTGCCCTTCTACCGCTAGTCTGTATTTGGTATCCCCACAAAACTAATACGGCTGTGCAAACTGACGTTGAGCAACACCAAAAGCTCCGTCAGAATCGGGAAGGACCTCTCCAAGCCGTTCGATACCAAACCAGATTTCAGACAAAGCAACTCTCTATCGTGCGATTTCTTCAGTCTGCTGCGGGACTGAGTAGACAGTTGATAAGTAAAGTTATATCTCGACGAACAAGGACCAAAATCTGTAAGTCACTGAATATTCTCGTCCTGCTATATGGTGCACAGGCATGGACGATGTTAACGTCTGATGAGTCGACGTTACGAGTTTTCGAGAGAAAGGTTCTGCGAAAGATTTAGATGGAGCAATGAGTTCTATGAAATATACGACGACATTGACATAGTTCAACGAATTAAAGACAGTGGATACACTGGCGCTACATTGCCAGCGGTATCTACTCCATTAAGGAGGAAAAAGATACCAACTTTGATTAAAGTTAATCAACTCGCCTCGTCATGCTGATAATTTTTATATAAGTACATACGTATATATCTAATCGACGTATAGATACTTAGTTTTGTTATAGTTTTTGATTGGATCGCTGTCCTCGAAGCGGCTTCATGCCAATGACAATTGCATTTCCTTAATTTAAGTGAAATGCTAGTGATAAGGGCACTCAGTTCGTAGGTGTGTCTTACTTTCTCGCAGCTAAAAACTTTTTGGCATTTATTCTCGAATGCTTCCGTGACACGCTAAACCTTCTTTTGAAGTTGCAAATGCCGCAGGACAAGTTTAGCTACTTGGTTTTCAGAACAATGGATGTGCTTGTTTAAATGACAGAAGCTTTAAGTTAAATGTGAAAACTTTTCCAATTTAATGTTTTAGCATTCTACTGCATGTAACCCTTCACAGGTTTATGCCTATACATATATAGTTTAATATTTCTTTGATGTTGAACACAGTGATCAATTTATAAAAGGAAGGGTTGGATTTAGTATCGCGCCGGTTAATTTTGGCTCACTGTACCTAAACGAGACAACCGAATTGAAAATTTTTAAAACACGAATGTATGCTTAAATTACCAAACTTTATTTTAAAACATATTTTATAAAAATCGGTTCACAAATTTTTGCACAAATTCACTTTAAAAAATGCTATTTTTTGCAAATTTCTCAATATATGCTAGTGTATTTTCACCTGTTGTAGATTGTACCAAACCAATTATGGAAACATTTTCACGCACATACATGTATTACTTATGAATTATAAAAACCACTAGTAATGTTTTTAATTACTTTTGATTGTTAATTTCTTTGTAAATCTTTAAATAAAATACACCTTTTTCTGCATTGAGTTCAATAATGCGAAAAACCAAAATGACTGCCTAATTTCAACTGTCAAATTACCGAGAAAGCACGAACAAAAGGGAATAAATTGAACCCAGTTAGCAATAAATGTATGAAGTGAACGCGAAAAGGTGTTCAATGCTAAAATACTGTGGATGGCGTAGCCGGTGTTGGACCGGCCAGGGTTATTTTTTTAAAGCGCGGCCGAAGGCCGCCAACGCAAAAAGGAGTTCTATGCGAAAAATATTCTGAAACACCCGGGTGTTGGACCGCCCAGGGTTATTTTTTTTGAAGCGCGGCCGAAGGCCGCCAACGCGAAAAGGAGTTCTATGCGAAAAAATCTGATACACCCGGTGTTGGACCGACCAGGGTTATTTTTTGAAAGCGCGGCCGAAAGGCCGCCAACACAAGGAGTTCTATGCGAAAAATCTGATACACCCCCTATCTATCTAATGTTTCTGTTATTCGGCTTTATTGGAAACAAAAATATTATAAAAACAATGTGCTAGAAATTGCAAATGGTGAGTTATAATAATAAATAATAAGATATTCTAATATTGGAATATATTATTTTTTTAGAAACACCATCCACACGGGTTAGATGGA